>NC_061115.1:160906695-160916239 GCF_002878395.1 Capsicum annuum | reverse complement strand
ATAATGAGCACCAAGTGCTTTGAGTATGAAAAATCTTGTGTTTTGGACGGATTGGGAGCTTCGAAAAAGTGCAAAATACCGTCTTTGAACTCCTAAACGAAACTGGAAAAATTTAACTGGGGTCCCAATTTAATGGGCCACCATGATGCGCCTCTATCATGATGGTTCACTGGAATTTGACAATTGGAAAATTTGGGGCCTCCACGATGCGGAGGTTTCGCGTTGTCCTACTGAATTTTGATAAATGGGACCTAGAACTTCAATGCGATGCACCACCATCGCAGTGCCTTATAGGAATGCCATTTTGGACTTCAGCGTGAAAATGAAAATTATGAATTTAACCATCTCCTCAATGTGGTGACTACCCAAGTGGCACCCTGTCAACTTGAAAACATCTTAACTCCTTCACCGAGTGTCGGAATTGGGAGAATTTGGTATCGATGGAAAGCTTATTCAATTTCCCATAGAATGGAGATCTAAATCTAAATAATTCCACATGAATTAATTATTGTTCAATTAGGAAGCTATCCCTTAACATTTAAGGATGAATTTAAGCTAAGAAGAGTATGGGGTGTTACAATATCTCCCCCTTGGGAACATTCATCCTCGAATGTGGCTAATTAAGCAGAATACTGAGGGATCTAAAGCTATAAGCTATCATGCACAACTGAAATAAATTGAATGTCTGAATGTCAAATATAATGAGCTACTGAACTAATCTGTAAGTGCGTGAATTCTCATGAAAATAACTATATAGCTAAATCTGAGAATGGGAAAAGACTGAATGAAGAAAAACTATTACCTTTAGCTGAATCTGAGTTTGTGGAGAAGAGATGAGGATACTTGGTACCTATGTCTTCTTCTGCTTCCCAAGTAGCGCCCTCAACGGACTGATTTCACCACAGAACTTTGTCCAAGGGAACTTCTTTGTTCCATAGTCTATGGATCTCATGATCAAGAATCTCTACTGGGACTTTTCTATATGAAAGGCTATTCTGAATATCTATATTTTCTTGAGGAACTACAACAGTTGATTCATCCATGCACTTCTTCAACAAGGACATATGGAATACTAGATGAACTAAGGATAAATTTATAGGTAGCTCAAGCTCGTACGCCACCTTCCCAAAATGACTAACAATACGGATGGGACCTACATAACGAGTACTAATCTTCCACTTCTTGCCAAATCTCTTCGCCCCTTTCATGGGTGAAACTTTCAAATACACAAGACCATCAACCTCAAACTCAAGATCTCTTCTTCTTACGTCTGCATAGGATTTTTGATGGCTCTAGGATACTTTTAATCTCTCTCTAATTACCTGAACATTCTCCATGGCTTCAAATACCATGTCTATACCAATCAAAGTGGCCTCACCCACTTCGAACTAACTAATCAACAATCTACATCTTTCCCCATAGAGAACCTCAAATAGAGCTATCTGAATACTAGCATGATAAATGTTATTGTAGGTGAACTCAACCAATGGCAAATGCTCATCCCAACTACCTTTGAAATCAAGAACACAAGCTCTCAATATATCCTCGAAGGTCTAGATAGTCCTCTCTTCCTAACCATCTATCTGTGGATGTAAAGCTGAACTAAGATGAACTTGGGTACCAAGAACCTTTTGAAAAGCTCTCCAGAACTGAGAGGTAAACTGAGTAACCCTATGTGAGATGATGGAAAAATGAACTCCATACAATCTAACAATCTCTCGGACATAAAACTTAGCATAATCTTTATTTGTATAGGACATGTGAACTGGTAAGAAATATGTTGACTTAGTCAATCTGTCTATAATAACCTAAATTGAATTATGATGACGACGCAAAAGGGGTAAACCAATCATAAAATCCATATTCATCTCTTCCTACTTCTAAGTGGGGATACCAAACTCTTATAATATACCACCAGGTCTTTGGTGCTCTACCTTAACATATTGACAAGTTGCACACTTGGCTACAATCTCTACTATATCTCTCTTCATACCACTCTACCAATAGATTTCCCATAAGTTACGGTACATCTTGGTAGCTCCTGGATGAATGGAATTATGCATACCATGCACTTACGCCATGATCCACTCCCTTTAATCATCGACACAAGGCACACACAATCTACTTTGGTATCTCAACACGCCATATCCCCCTTGGGAGAAAACCTTAACCTTTTGGTCTTTAATCAACTCCTTCGGTCTGACCAAACTAGGATCCATGTCTTGCTTCTCCTTCACTTCTAAAACAAGGGTAGATTCGAAACTACTCTGAATCCAAACATTCCCCTTAGTTGAGTCAACCAACCTAACACCCAATCTAGCCAAACGGTGAACTTTTCAAGCTAACTCTTTCTTATTATTCTCCACATGAGATACACTACCTATAGATAATCTACTAAGTGTGTCTGCCACTACATTGGCCTCGCTTGGATGATACAACACACTCATATCATAATCCTTCAACAAATCCAACCACCTTCTCTAATAGAGATTCAACTCCCTCTGAGTAAACACGTACAACAAGCTTTTGTGATCCTTATCACATCAACGTGCACACCATATAGGTAGTATCTCTATATTTTCAAAGAAAACACCATATCAGCTAATTTAAGATCATGGGTTGGGTAATTCTTTTCATGAGGCTTAAGTTGTCTATAGGCATAGGCTATGACCTTACATCTTTGCATCAACATACAACTCAAACCAACTCTGGAGGCATCATAATACACCACAAAACCATCTGTACCATTGGGTAATGCTAGGACTGGGGTTGAAGTGAGTCGAGTCTTCAACTCTTGAAAACTCTTCTTGTAGGATTCTGACCACTAGAACTTAACTTTCTTTTGGGTCAATCTAGATATAGGAGATGCAATAGACGAGAAACCCTCAATGAAACATCTTTAATAATCAGCTAAACCTAAGAAACTACTAATGTCTAATGGAGAGATAGGTCTAGACTAATTTCTTACAGCTTCTGTCTTTTGGGGATACACTCTAATTCCATCGACAGGAATAATATGATCGAGAAAGGCTACTGATCTTAGCCAAAATTCACACTTGCTGAATTTGGTGAACAATTTATGATCTCTAAGAGTTTGCAACACAATTCTAAGATGGTCTGTATGATCATCCTTACTACAAGAGTAGACAAGAATATCATCGATAAAGACTATGAAAAACATGTCCAAATACTATTTTAACACTCTATTCATCAAGTCCATAAAGGTTGTTGGGTCATTGGTTAGCCTGAAGGACATGACTAGAAACTCAAAATGGCCATAACGGGTTCTGAAGGCTATTTTTGGAATATCACACTCCCTTACTTTAAGCTAATAATAGATGGATCTAAGGTCTATATTTGAGAAATAACTGGCACCTTAGAGTTGGTCAAATAATTCATCAATTCTAGGAAAAAGATATTTTTTACTACAGTAACTTTATTCAACTGTCGATAGTCAATGCACATATGCAAAGAACCATCTTTCTTTTGCACCAATATGACAGAAACACCTTATGGAGAAACACTAGGCCTTATGAAACCTTCATCTAGTAGATCTTTGAGTTGCTCTTTTAAATTCTTAAACTCAATAGGAGCCATTTGATTTGGAGGGATAAAAATAGACTGAGTATCGGGAAGAAGGTCGA
This sequence comes from Capsicum annuum, assembly GCF_002878395.1. Lineage (NCBI taxonomy): Eukaryota > Viridiplantae > Streptophyta > Magnoliopsida > Solanales > Solanaceae > Capsicum > Capsicum annuum. The sequence goes on along the minus strand of NC_061115.1, from coordinate 160,912,595 downwards.
TTCTGAATTCTCTCTCTCTATCGGGAGGTACCCCTAGGAGATCTTTGGGAAAGACATTAGGAAAATCATTAACTACACTGACTGACTAAATTGTTGGAGTCTCAAACTTAGGGTCCTTAACTCGAATAAGATGATAGATACATCATTTGAAAATCAACTTTCTGGATTTAAGATAAGATATGAAATGGCTTTTGGGAGACACTGAATTACCTGACCACTCAAAGACTGGCTCATCTGGGAACTGAAACTTTACCACATGGATATGACAATCTATAGAGGCATAACAGGAATGGAGCCAATCCATACCAAGAATGAGATTAAAGTCAACCATATCAATCTCTATTAAATCTTCTAACATGACTTTATAGAGGATAGTGATAGGACACTTTCTATAAATCTGTTTAGCTACAATTGACTCACCTACTGGAGTGGAAACCAAGAAAGTCTCAGGGATCTTTTCAGAACTTATCTTAAAATTTACTGCAACTAATGGGGTCACATAAGAAAAACTTGACCCAAGGACTAATAACACATAAACATCAAGATGAAAGACATGAAGCATACTCGTAACCATATCTGGTGAATCTTCCTACTCCTGGTGGGATGGTAAAGCATAGAACTGATTCTGGTATTGACCACCACCGATACTGGATGATGCGTGTTGAGGAGGAACTGGGCAACTTAAAAGAGCTGGTGCACTAGCAGTCTGAGTCTGGGGATGAACATCTCTATTTTCCTGCTTAGCATGTGGGCAATCTTTAATTTTATGACCCGACTTACCATACCCAAAACAACCCTTCTATCTTGCCAAACACTCCCAGGGATGATTTTTACCACAATTAGCACAAGTATGGTAACGAGGTCTTCCACCTATACTATTCTGAGATCTGGACATAGAAGACTTACCCCACTACTCCTGTCTACCTCTAGGAGTGGGAGAACTAGCCGAAGATGGTACTGGCATGGATAAATAATTCTGACATCATTCAATAATATCATTAGTATTTGTATGTCAAATTGATCATTTGTATGTTAATATAAACTCATTTGTATGTGTATGGTTCAAGTTGTATTAACATGCATCATTCATACAAATAAGCAATGTATTTGTATAATTTATCATTTATATTTGTATTGTTTAATTCGTATCAATAGATACAATTCTAAACAATGAATATATATACAAGCGTTCAAAGAAAAATAACAATTCATTTTCAATTGCTTAAAAATACAAATATGTTGTAGTACTAATACAAATACAAATCAGTTCTTTCAAAAATACAAGTGTGAATTATATAAAATAAAAATGATGGTGTGAACTATAAAATACAAATATAAGTGTGAATCATAAAATATAATTACAAACGCAGACAATAAAATACAAATACAAATACAAGCGCAGACAATAACTACATATATAATTGTGCCAACGAATACAAAAATATAAATAATAATGTGAATACAAATATAATAAGCGATTGTGAGATTTTCATTTCATTATTTGTTCTCAACGTAGCCATATTTTTGAAAAATATAAAATAAGCAAAAAAAAGAGAAAGTCAAAATACAAAAAAAAGGAAAAAAAAACAAAAAAATGAAAGGAATGAAAAAAGGAAGAAAGAGAAATAGAAGTTAGAGATAGAAGAGATTAAAACGAAGCTAAATAACTGAGAGACTTCAGACTCATCAGTTTGATAGGAAAGAAGTGTCTACAAACTATTTTCAAAGGTGCTGACTGAGAGATTTAAAAAGGTGCTAGAGAAGGTGGTAGACTCTCAACAAATGACATCCATCAAGGGGAGACAAATAATGGATGCAGTTTTGGTGAAAATGAAATGGTGGACTCTAGAATCAAACAGAACAAACCTGAAATTTTATGTAAGCTAGTCATAAAAAAGGCGTATGATTATGTCAATTGGCGTTTCTTTCTGGATATCCTACAGAGGATGGGTTTTGGAAGCAAATCGATAAAATGGATTAGGCAGTGTATCCCAACAATTTATTTTTCAGTCCTTATTAATGGATCCCCAACCTTTTTTATTTAAAGCTCAGAGAGGATGAAGATAAGGTGACCCTTATCTCCTTTTCTATTTATTTTGGCAATGGCGGATTTGAATAATATGCTGAAAAATTCTAAGAAGATATGCTGGATCAGTGATTTTGAAATGGATAGAAGGGTAAACAACACTACTAGAAAATCATCATTTTCCAACAACTATAGTAGTCAAAAAGTAGTTGGTAAATAAAGATTTTCGACAGTCTTCCGATCGAATTCAGGAGGTAGGCAAAAGCCTAATCGAAAAAAGATTTTTGACTATTGTAGTGAAAAAATTTCCGACTACTTTAGTCGGTATATAAAAGTTAGATCCGGTCGTACAAAAAAAATATTCCGACAACAATAGTCAGAAAATGAATAAAAAAATTATTTAATTAATTTAAATATTTCGACTACTGTAGTCGGAATATTTTCTACCACAACAGTCAAAATATTTTTGAACTAATATTATTCATTTATTTTTTCGACCACTTCAGTCAGAATATGTGAATAATTAATTTATTTAATTACTCCGACTATAGCGGTCAGAATATTTTTGAATTAATAATTATCTCAATTTCATTATGCAGCTGCTATGTAGGAATTGTTTGCAACTATTTTGACAATACTCGATTGCTTTATCAAATAATAAATAATAACTAGAACCAAACAGCTAAATATCGTTAAACTTTTCAAAACTACTAGAAAGCATAACGAAATTTTGAAGACAACATAGATCATCAAAATAGCATAAAGCATCCTAGATAAACATAATTAATAGAAATAGTTGAAAACATCAAAGTATTTAAAGCATCCTAAACAAACATCATTAAGAAATCTCCCAAACTAATAACCAAGATCAACTTCAAATCTAAATTTTAAAATTAACAACTGCAGTCTAATCCTCATCAGATTCAGTGTCGTCTTCATCATCACATGCTTGAGGCGTTTAATTCATTATAAGCCTCTCAAATCTAACAACCCTATCATCAGAAGTTTTACATCTATATTTAGCTCTGCTATTTCCTTTCACATGTCTTCCATTTATTCCATATTTTGTGATGTATAATCACCGGATGATAATAGTGAAGGCCTACCCGAAGAACGTATAACTCCAAGTCCGTAGACTCTACCTTGTTTAGGACCACCTGCCACCTTTGTCCATATTGAATTTATCTGTATGAGTGATGGTTGGACTGGGGTACCATTCTCTGAAGTTGACTGACACCAATTTTCCAAATTTTTTGAAATTCTTCTTAAAATAAAAATAAATCATTATATCGATAAATAAAAAAATGAAGAAAACAAGAAAATAGTGTTGAAGTTTTGATCTTACGTATGTGTCCTTAGCACGCATCTCTACCCATTCTTCTCTTTTATCGTCTTTCTTCTTCTTTTTATGCGTCTCCATGAAGGCTTCAGCAAGAGTGACATCTGCTCCCGTTTTTAGTTTCTTCTATGAAATTTAAAAAATAAGATAGTTAGCAAGGCAAAGGGTAAGAAACCTTCAAAAGGGTTTTACAGCAAAGTAGGATCAATATTCACATCCATGTCCAATATATTACATGAAAGACCACAGTATATTGTTTCAATAATTTGGTATGTGCTGCATGTTATTTCCAGAACTAAAGACAACACTACTTGTCATCCCCAGTGCTATGTAATAATAATTGTTTTCCCTTAAAATTATCAACGGTTCACCTTTTAACCTTGTAACTTACACTGATTTATTTTTTTTGTTAAATTATTGATAAACCTTTTAATTTACATTTAAGGTCACACATTGATTTGGTAGGTGTTGGAAAGTCAGCTAACAGATTGGGGAAAAATAAAAAACATCGATTAGCTTTAATTGCAGCTCAAAATACCTCCTAGGGAGGAAATAAAAACTTTAAATTGCAACTGACTTGCTTGTGGTAAAGACAAATGTATATTGACCAAAGATACAGTACACTGTTATTGTAACATTGATGACCATGTCCAATACTGTATCCTTCTAATTAATGTTTATAAGAAAATATAACAAGTATAATAAAGTTGAGGGAGTAAGATATAATGCAGATAACAAGATTAAGAGATCATGAAAGCAACTTAAAATACAAATATTATCATTAAACGCCACTATAATTAACAGAATTTAGTTACAAACACATTCTCCTTCAACTTCTAATCTACAACTTTAACAACGACAACAATAAATTATAGTCCCACAAAGTGTTAACTCAAAAGGTAGAGTGTACGCAGAACTTAACCCTACCTCGAACTACAAAGTCACGCTAAAGATTAAATAAAAAAACTATTGATCCTCATGAGAAGTATGGTTGGAAAAGAACTTTTCCAAAGAGGAATCTGAAAATTATGAACCAGTTCTAACCAAACATTATACATTACCATACAACAGAGAAACAGAGAATTCCTTTGAAAAAATCAATTATTTTCAAAAAAGTTTGCAGTAGTTGAGTGATGAAAACAAAGAAAAGATACTCAACTTGAAATCTTTGATCACTTAAAAACATATAGCAATGTAATAATACATATGCAAGTGTGTGTCTATCACATTGATTCTCTCTTTCTTTTCTTTAAGCTCAAAGGACTACAACCTTTCCCTTTAGCTGCGGTGCATTTACTCTTGCTACAACCTGCTCTCTCTTGAAGGAGGTACTATCTTTTTCTGTTTTCTACAACTAAAATAGCTTAGTTTAGTATTTGATCACAATATAGCAGTTGGTCCCTGTGGTGTTGTAAGGAAGTTATTTTAACATCTACAGGCACCCATGGTTCCCAAGCTTATCTAGGCAGGTCGGTTACCTTCACAGCAAAATGCAACGGAATGTCTTAAAAAATTCTGGTAGATATCTATTTCTACCTATGTATGTTTTCTTTTAATCTCCATTCGTCAGATTATACTGGGTATGTTGTTTTTTATGTATTTATTTAAAGTAGCAGGTTATTCTTCAAATAATTGATAGGAGCCAGGTTGACGCTTTAATTATTGAATGTAGATGGTTGCATGATTATACAAAGGGGTTAAACGTGGTGGTAGAGCATATCTTCATAGAAGGCAACAAAGTGGAAGATTTTATAGTGAACAATGTTTTCTATTTTGTAGGTACCTACTTTTCAATTGCTACCAAGAGAAGCTAAAGCTCTACTGAATATGGATGGAGCTCAAGTTCCTAACCTTAGGATTATGAAGTTACAGAATAGGAGTTTTAATATTGATAAAGATAGATGTAGTAAATACAGGTTTGACAGAAAAAGTTCTATAATACATCAACAATCAAATAGAAACCACTAGAAATGGAAACCATTAGGTTAATAAATAACATCATTAAAAAAAGATACATCAAAAACAACAAAAGGGGGAGCATATTTACAATCAGGATAGACAAAAACATATAGTGAGACAAGTGAAAATATACTTCAAACAAAATCCAAGGTAAGTTACAGCTGAGTAAGAACTATATACACTAATAAGTAGTTCTCTGCTTACTGTACGGACAATATATCAAAAACTGTGTAGCTGCAGCAAGCCCACATATATCGTCTTCCTCAACCAAAAATAAAAAATTAAAAACGAAAGGCTTCCTTATTCACTACTTAGTCCATCAAAAACATAGTTGAACCTTACAGAGAAGCACAATATAATTTAAGTATTGTCACTATTTTAATATCTATCTAAGTTTATTTCCAAAATAAGGTAACATGTAGTTGAAATAGCTTTGAGGTATGTAATACCTCGAGAAATTTTTCGTTGAAATTTTGTGCGTAAACATGTTGGGTTCTATCTTCTAGAGTGAATTATAAATTTTTCGTATGAAATATCTTAGATTATGACCCACCATTGCGTAGAGTATTGAATAAT
>NC_061115.1:160861439-160903695 GCF_002878395.1 Capsicum annuum | reverse complement strand
ACATCCAACTTCAAGAACCTCTAAAGTTCACTATTAATTGTGCAAATTTATTCAAGATTCCAAGTTCCTAGTTCAAGAACTCCAAGAACCATCATTCAAAGGCATGATTAACATCTCAAAAATGAGTATCAATCTAAAGTTCATCAATCAAGATATGTGGAATTTTTCAACAAGAACTCTCTTTCGTTCTTGTGCCCAAAAGTAATTTTCTTTACAAAGGCATGATTTTTATTTGATTTTTATGAATTTTAAGCATGAACCCATATCTTATGATGATTATTATGAAATCTTGATGTTTATGATTTTGAAAGATGAATTTACATGTGTGGTGATATAAAGCATGAATCTTGAACGATATTTATCATGATTTTGATATTTGGGTAGTGAATCCCCATTGGAAATTATATTTTTTTTAGAAAGTGTGTGTTATAAGCACGTTGATGTTGAATATTTGAGATTTTTTGTATGATTTGACCTTTTGATCTTAATGGAGTTATTTTGAACTCGAGTATGAAAAAAATCCACAATGTGGTTGATTTTGATAGATGGGAAGCATGATGGCTCCCAATGTATATTTATATATTATTGAAATTGTTTTGTTATGGATTGTCTTTAAAATGATCTAAGCTAAATCCGGGAGAAATATTTAGCACCGAGTGGAAGGTATAAAGCGACCTTACTTCCCTAGAACTACGTGCCCCCTATAGGAGTGAACCTGAGGCTAATTTATATAGTGATCACTAGTTTGTGTGGATTTGATATCGATAGTCCTACTTCGATGGCAAGGATAGAATGGCTCTCTCCAACGTGGGTTGTACGTTGGACTCCATGTAGCTCACATGTTTTATGTCGGTTATAGGATCTCCTAGTGTGTGTGTGTTTCCTTGTGTCTATGGTGAATGGTGAAGTGATTTGAAAGTGGAATTATAAAAGTTATTCTTTTGAAAGATTTAAATGATATTTACTTTATGAGAATTGATATTCTTGATGAACTGAAAGTGATTGACAAATTATGGGATGACTCATATGTGTTATTGTACTTATTTCATCCTTTCATTATTATGATGATTTTCTTCAGGCTATGTGAATCTATCATACATCCTGCATATTTCTTATAAATATTTATGATAATGATGTTTATACAACTGCATACATCCCCATATACTCGGTTCTTTTCCATGGTACTGACCCACATCTTCAGATGTGGGCTATATTTTCTCAGAATGTAGGTTTAGGTGCTCAGTTCTAGGTTCGACAGTAATTCTTCGGGCACGCTTTTCTACATTCTCTATTGTGGTGAGTCCTCATGTTCTGAGGATGTGATGTCTGATGTTAGTTTCAAAGAATTGTTTACATTTGATAACTGAGTATAAGTCAGTTGGGGCTTGTCTCAATGGCTCACTGGTTTTATTAATTTTCTTAGAGGCTTGTCAGACTAGTATAGATTTCGGGAGTTGACTAATAAGTCGTATTTTGTTATCTTTCTGAAATTCTTTTATTCTTGAATGATGATTACTCTGTTGATATTTGAGGGTTATTTATGGAAACCTCATTGATTTATGTTGAACTAAATGGAAATGGCTCAAAGGGTTAGCTTGGGGATACTCGTAGCCTCAAGCACCATGTGACGCTCCGGGACCCATTTTTAAGGGTGTTATAAAATTGGTATCAGAGCCTAAGGTTTTAAGGTACCCTAGGGAGTCTGACAAGCCGCATTAAGTAGAGTCTTGATCATCAGTTTGTAGCGCACCACATCTATGAGCAAGAGGCTACAAGATGTTTTAGAAAAAAGTGTGATTCTTTTTTTCAGAAATCTATCGTGCTTAAAGTGTCTCTCTCTGTTATTGATTCGTTCTCTCCTGTTTCAAAAATATGCCTCCACATCGAGCGAGAATAAATAATAATGGTTATCAACCTCAACCCGTTGACCCATTGAATAAAAATATGTCACATGCTGAATTTCGGGTAGCCTTTCAGGCGCTGGCCCAAGCTATTATTGCAAATGTTCAGGCCAACCTGTCCCTGGCTCCACAGCAGAAAGGAGGTGATTTAGCTGCTACCAGGATTCGTGACTTCATGTGGATGAATCCGCAAAAATTCTATGAGTCCAAGTCTAACGAGGATCCACGGTTATTTTTAAAGGAGGTGTGGAAGATTACTCAGGTGATGCCTGTATCTGAGAAATATAGTTTGGAGTTGGCTGCGTATAGGTTGAAAGACCTTTCTTATCAATGGGTTATTTCTTGGAGGAAAGGTAGAGATGAGGGAGCTATCCCTACAACTTGGCGAGAGCTCCAGGATGCATTACTAGATAAGTTTTTCCCTTTGGAGATGAGGGAGGTGAAGGTGAAAAATTTTATGAACCTGCGATAGGGCTCTATTACTGTTAGGAAGTACTGTCTAAAGTTCAATCAGTTGGCCAAGTATGCTCCTGACTTAGTGGCTGATAATCGGGCTAGTATGAGTAAGTTTATGACTGGAGTATCTAGTTATGTGGTTAAGTAGTGTAGGTCTGCTATTCTGAATAGTGAGATGAATCTTTCTAGGCTGATGACTTATGCCCAACAGATTGAGGCAGACAAGATTAAGGAGAGAGATAGAATGAGAGGGAATAAGAGAGCTAGGTCCAAGCAGCACGGACAGGGTCAGACTAGATCACAAGGAGGGAGTATCCCTCAGTATCAAGACGTTCTTCTATGTTAACACCATCATCTTCTAGTGCTACCATACCTAGAGGTAGGCAGGAGCAAGGTACTAGGTCATATGCATCCAGGTCCCAGTATAGTGCGGGCAGTAAGCAAAATCGTCCCCTATGTCCTATGTATGGCAGGGCTTATTTGGGTAAGTGTTGGGGTGAGAAGAGGGGTTGTTTCTGGTGTGGTGACATGGGTTATAGAGTTAGATATTTTCCACAGGATGGACAAGGGCGTCGTGACTATCGCCCTCAGACCCAGACTCAGACTGTTAGTGCTCTAATTCTAGCGACTCGCCCAGCCCCAGCTCAGGGCGCCTCTTCTAACAATGCGGGTAGGCAGCGCCAGAATAGATTCTATGCTTTACCATCCTGCCAGGAATAGAAGGACTCTCTCGATGTTATTACTGGTATGCTTCATATATTTCAGTTTGATGTGTATGCTTTGTTGGATCCTGGATCCAGTTTCTCATATGTTACACCTTTGATTGCTGTGAATTTTGAAATGAGTCCTGAGATTATTCCTGAGCCTATCCTAGTTTCTACCCCAGTGGGTGATTCGATTGTTGCCCAGAAAGTGTATAAAAAGTGTCCTATTACCATTATTAATAAAGTCTTGTTGGCTGATCTGATTGAGTTAGACATGGTAGATTTTGATGTGATTCTGGGTATGGATTGGCTGTATTCATCGTATGCCTCTATTGATTGTCGGACCCGAGTGGTAAAGTTTTAGTTTCGAGGTGCTTTCGTATTTGAGTGGTTTGGGAATTCTGTGTCACCGAAGAGTCATTTTATCTCTTACCTCAAAGCTAGAAAGCTTATTTCCAAGGAGTGTATTTAGCATTTGGTTAGAGTTAAAGACACTAAGTCTGAGACTCCAACTCTCCAGTCTGTTAACATCGTCAATGAGTTTTCTGATGTCTTTCTATATGATCTCCCAGGGATACCTCCTGATAGATAAATAGAGTTTGAGATTGACCTTTTTCCCGATACTCAGCCCGTTTCTATTCCTCCTTACTCATAAGGCCCAGTGTTTCTCCTTGGGGTGCTCCTGTGTTGTTTGTGAGAAAGAAAGATGGCTCTTTGCGTATGTGTATTGATTACCGCCAACTGAATAAAGTCACCATAAAAAATAAGTACCCTCTTTCGAGAATAGATGATTTGTTTGACCAATTGCAAGGTGCAAGTTATTTCTCAAAGATAGACCTTCGTTCCGGCTATCATCAACTCAAAGTTAGGGAGTGTGACATCTCAAAAACCGCTTTCCAAACTTATTATGGCCATTTTGAGTTTCTTGTTATGTCTTTCGGGTTAACTAATGCCCCAGCAACTTTCATGGACCTCATGAATCGAGTGTTCATATCATATCTGGATATGTTTGTCATAGTGTTCATTGATGATATACTGGTGTACTCCGGTAGTGAGGATGAACATTTTGATCATCTCTGAACTGTCTTGCAAACCCTTAGAGATCACAAGTTATTTGCCAAGTTCAGTAAGTGTGAGTTTTTGCTAAGGTCAGTTGCTTTTCTGGGTTATATCATTTCTTCCAAGGGTATTAGAGTTGATCCCTAAAAGACCGAAGCTATTAGAAATTGGCTTAGACCTATTTCTCCAACTGATATCCAAAGTTTCTTGGATTTAGTTGGCTATTAGTGTTACTTTGTTGAGGGTTTCTCCTCTATGGTGTCTCCTATGAGTCGGTTGACCCAAAAGAAAGTGAAGTTCTTGTGGTTCGAATCTTGTGAGAAGAGTTTTCAGGAGTTGAAGACTCGACTCACTTCAGCCCCTGTTTTGACTTTGCCTGATAGTGTTGATGGTTTTGTGGTGTACTGTGATGCTTCGAGAGTTGGGTTGGGTTGCGTATTGATACAGAAGGGTAAGGTGATAGCTAATGCTTCTAGAAAGTTAAAACCCTATGATAAAAATTACCCCACCCATGACCTTGAGTTGGCTGCTGTTATGTTTTCTTTGAAAATCTAGAGACACTATTTGTAAGGTGTCCATGTTGATGTTTTCACTGATCATAAGAGTCTGCAGTAAGTGTTTACCCAGAGAGAATTGAATCTTTGGCCGATGGTTAGAATTGTTAAAGGACTATGATATTAGTGTGCTGTACCATCCGAGCAAGGCCAATGTTGTGGCGGATGCCCTAAGTAGAGTATCCATGGGCAGTGTTTCTCATGTGATAGAAGGTAAGAAAGAGTTGGCTTATAATGTACATCATTTGGCTAGATTAGGGGTTAGGTTGTTTGACTCTGCTGAAGGTAGTATAGGGGTTCAGAGTAGTTTCGAATCCTCCTTGGTTTAGAAAGTAAAGGAAAAGCAATACTTAGATACTAGTTTGGTTAGACTGAAGGAGCCTGTCAAGGACCAAAAAGTAAAGATTTTCTCCCAAGGGGGAGATGATATGTTGAGATTGCAGGGTAGATTGTGTGTCCCGAATGTTAATGATCTGAGACAGAGGATTATGGATGAAGCACACGGGGTGCGATATTCTATTCATCCTGGTGCCACCAAGATGACAAAGACTTGCGGGAAATCTATTGGTGGAGTGGCATGAAGAAAGATATAGCAGTGTTTGTAGCTAAGTGTGCAACATGTGAACAGGTTAAGGTTGAACACCAAAGACCTGGTGGTATGATGCAAGAGTTTAGTATTCCCACCTGGAAGTGGGAAGAGATAAATATGGACTTCATAATTGGTTTACCTCCTTCCCGACGCCATCATGATTCCATTAGGGTTGTGGTTGATAGGTTGACTATGTCTTCTCATTTCTTGCCTGTTCATACTTCATATGCTGCTAAGGATTATGCTAGATTGTATATCCGAGAACTATTCAGATTGGATGGAGTTCCCTTGTCTATCATTTCAAATAGGGGCACTCAGTTCACTTCGCAATTTTGGATATCTTTTTAGAAGGGTCTTGGTACCGAAGTGCTTTTGAGTTCTGCTTTTCATCCACCGACCGATGGTCAGGCTGAATGGACCATCCAGACCTTAGAGGATATATTGAGAGCTTGTGCACTTGACTTTAAGGGAAGTTTGGATGATCACTTACCATTGATAGAGTTTGTTTACTATAACAGTTTCCACTCTAGTATTGGCATGCCTCCATTTGAAGCCTTATATGAGAGGAAGTGTAGATCACCCATAGGTTGGTTCGAGGTGGGTAAAGCGGCTGTGAGTGGTACTAATTCGGTATTTGAGGCTATGGAAAAAGTTAAGTTGATTAGGGAAATGTTGAAAATTGTACAGAGTCGTCAGAAGTCATATGCGGATGCTAGAAGGAGAGACCTTGAGTTTGAAGGTGGTGAACTAGTGTATCTGAAAATTTTACCCATGAGGGGAGTGAAGAAATTCGGAAAGAAGGGGAAGCTTAGTCCCCATTATGTTGGTCCTTACAAAATTCTTAGCTGTGTTGGTAAGGTAGCTTATGAAGTCGAATTCCCTTCCGAGTTGTCCTCTATTCATCCAATATTCCATGTCTCCATTCTTAGTAAGCATATTAGCGATGCTGTGGTAGTGGATTCCTCTGTGAGTGATGACATTCAAGAAAATCTTTTTTTGATGAGATTTCTGTTGAGATTCTTGATTTCAGTGTCCGAAGACTAAGGAACAAAGAAGTTCCCTTGGTCAAGGTGTTGTGGTGAAATCAATCTGTTGAGGGTGCAACTTAGGAAGCTGAGGTGGATATGCGATCCAAGTACCTGCACCTATTTTCCACGAACTCCGATCAAGCCGAAGGTACCGTCCTTTCCTAAATCATGCACTTTTGATAAAAGTTGCAGCTGTTCAGCTGTCATTTACTATGTGTTCAGCTGTAGTTTCTTGAATTTATGCATTCTATGTTGCATTCGGAGTGAGAAACGATGTGGTGATGAGTCTAACGAATGTTTTCAGCTGTATGCTCTATTCCTTATCTAATCATTGGAGGACGAATGTTTCCAAGGGAGGGATGATGTAATACCCCGAGAAATTTTTCGTTGAAATTTTGTGCCTAAATGTGTTGGGTTCTATCTTCTAGAATGAATTATAAGTACTCCGTGCAAATTATCTTATATTATGACCCACCATTGCATAGAGTATCGAATAAGATTTCCAACGATATGTGGATCATCCAAAACAGACATCCGAGGGACAAGTTATGAACATTCCGATCGAATCGTGAATAGTAGCAAACATAAAACGTGCAGGAAAAAGTACTGAGGCCTGGCGTATTTTTGCTCCAACTTTATATGATCATAACTCCTTGTACATAATGATCTGATTGATTTACTATATATCAACGGAAAGATCTATGAGTCCTCTTTCTAATGAAATTGATTTCATCCAATTTGTCTATTGGAGCAAAAAGTTATGGTCGATCTACTTCATCCTATCAAAAGTGAATTTTTGGGTCAACTTCAAATGACCATAACTCCTCGTACACAATGATCTGGGTGAGATACTATATATCAACGGAAAGATATGAGAGTTCTCTTTTTATTAAAATTATTTTCATCCAATTTGAATATCAGAGTAAAACATTATGGTTGATCTACTTCAGACTATCAAAATAGTCCACTAAAGAACAGATTCGAGAATTTTTTTGATTTTTAAGGGTGTTTTGGTCATTCCCCCTCACACAAAATCCATCCAAACCCTATATTAAATCCTATTAGAAGCATTAAATGTTATATTTCATCAAACTCCCTCAAAAAGAAAACCCTAAGCTCCTACATCCAACTTCAAGAACCTCCAAAGTTCACCATTAATTCTGCAAATTTATTCAAGATTCTAAGTTCCTAGTTCAAGAACTCCAAGAACCATCATTCAAAGGCACGATTAACATCTCAAAAATGAGTATCGATCTAAAGTTCATCATTCAAGGTATGTGGGGTTTTTCAACAAGAACTCTCTTTTGTTCTTGTGCCCAAAAGTAATTTTCTTTACAAAGGCATGATTTTTATTTGATTTTTATGAATTTGAAGCATGAACTCATATCTTAAGATGATTATTTTGAAATCTTGCTGTTTATGATTTTGTAAGATGAATTTACATGTGTGGTGATATAAAGCATCAATCTTGAACGATATTTATCATGATTTTGATATTTGGGTTGTGAATCCCCAGTGGAAATTGTGTTTTTTTTAGAAAGTGTGTGTTTTAAGCACGTTGATGTTGAATATTTAAGATATTTTGAATTATTTGACCTTTTGGTCTTAATGGAGTTGTTTTGAACTTGAGTATGAGAGAAATCCACAACGTGGTTGATTTTGACAGATGGGAAGCATGATGGTTCTCGATGTATATTTATATATTACTGAAATTATTTTGTTGTGAATTGTGTTTGAAATGATCTGAGCTAAGTCTGGGAGAAATCTTTAGCACCAAGTGGGAGGTATAAAGCGACCTTACTTCCCTAGAACTACGTGCCCCCGTAGGAGTGAGCCTGAGGCTGATTTATATAGTGATCACTAGTTTGTGTGGATTTGATATCGATAGTCCTACTCTGATGGCAAGGATAGGATGGCTCTCCCCAACGTAGGTTGTACGTTGGACTCCATGTAGCTCACATGGTTTATGTCGGTTATAGGATCTCCCAGTGTGTGTGTGTGTTTCCTTGTGTCTATGGTGAATTGTGAAGTAATTTGAAAGTGGAATTGTGAAAGTTATTCTTTCGAAAGATTAAAATGATATTTACATTATGAGAATTGATATTCTTGATGAACTGAAAGTGATTGACAAATTATATAATGACTCACATGTGTTATTGTACTTACTTCATTCTCTGATGATTATGATGATTTTCTTCGGGCTATGTGAGTCTTTTATACATCCTGCATATTTCTTATAAATATTTATGATAATGATATTTATACAACTGTATACACCCCAATATACTTGGTTCCTTTCCATGGTACTGACCCACATCTTTGGATGTGGGCTGCATTTTCTCGAAATGTATCTTCAGGTGCTCAGTTCCTGGTTCAACAGTGATTCTTCGGGTACGCTGTTCTACATCCTCTGTTGTGGTGATTCCTCATATTCCGACGACGTGATGTCTGATGTTGGTTTCACGAAATTGTTTACATTTGATAACTGAGTATGAGTCAGATGGGGCTTGTCTCAATGGCTCGCTGGTTTTATTGATTTTCTTAGAGGCTTGTTAGACTAGTATAGATGTTGGGAGTTGACTAATAAGTTGTATTTTGTTATCTTTCTGAAATTCTTTTATTCTTGGATGATGATTACTCTGTTGGTATTTGAGGGTTATTTATGGAAACCCTGTTGACTTGTGTTGAACTGAATGAAAATGACTCAAAGGGTTAGCTTGGGACTACTCGTAGCCTCAAGCACCGTGTGATGCTCCAGGACCTGTTTTCTGGGGCGTTACAAGGTAACATGTAGTGAACCTAGTTAAGTTACTTATACAGTAATGTAGCTTATTTAAGAGGTTAAACTTTAGGGAACTAATGTATGATCTACTTTTTTAGTGAATAAACTAGATTTACCAAATAGGTTTCTTTATTCACATCATAAGGAGTTGGGATGTCATATGGCATATATGAAAACATATAAATAAGTAAGCAGAAAGCAGAAGTTACCAGTTTTCGTACGGCAAAACTCATGGAACCTCCAATATGCAACGATTCAGAGATGAGATGTTATTATTATTCAGATCCAAAATAAAGCTAACACACTTTTTCATTCAGAGATGAGATGTTGTTTTTCGGTGTTGACTCAAATCTCAGTTCTCCGGAGATGGAGTAAAGAGAAAAACTCACCAGAAAACTACTGGAAAATAAAAATTTTACCAAAGCATATGAATGCAATTAAAGCTAATAGAAAAAATTGACAAAATACAAATGCTGAAAATAGAAATGAAAAATAGAATTCATATAAAAATGATGAACCTACTAGTAGATTTACCAAAGCCTAAACTGTCACCAAATTAAGCTTACTAACACATTTCTAAGAGAGGAATTGACAAGTAAAGCTGAGAAATGCAAATCCAGGCTTAAACTATTACCAAATGAAACTTAAACAAAAATTGTAGGGCGATTAGGGTTTTACAGGAGAGAAGAAATGAAAATAACGTTTTATGGCCCTCTATTTTAGTTTTATTTAGTAATTATCTTAAAGAAATGATTTTCTGATTACTGTGGATGAAAAAAAATATAAAAATTATTTAGTTAATTTTTAAAAAATTTCCAACTATAATCATCGATAAATGTAATAAAATATTATTATTTTATATTAAATTTTTTTGGTGAATATTAGACTATTTTTATTAATAATTTATATAAATTATTTTTTTATGTAATCCGATTATAGTAGTCAGAAATTTATAATATAATTAATTATTATTTTTAAATTTTCTGACAAAAGTCGTCAAAAATTTTGGTCAGTAAAATGTTGACTATTTTACCCGACTTCTGTAGTCGAAATTTCTTTTTCTCAAAATTTCACGCCAAATATTATGACTGCAGTTGTCAGAAATTTATTTAATAAAATATATAAATTAAAAAATAAAATTTCCGACTACTGTAGTCGGAAAATTTCTGATTACTTTGGGTGGTCGGAATTTGTAGTTAAGAAAATGCAAATTTCTAATAATGCAACAACAGAAAAATAGTACACCTACAGTACGCTGATGACACATTGATTTTTTGTGATGCCAATTCTGACCAATGAAAGAATCAGAGGGTTATTTTTGTACAATTTGAAAGCATGACGGGGCTTGACATTAATTGGAGGAAGAGCTCTATATTCCCTATAAAAATGTTACTAATATAGAGTTCCTAGCATCAATTTTAGGAGGTGAAGTGAGAGTTTAGCCTACTGTGTATTTAGGGATGCCTTTAGGGGAAAAATTCAAGTCTAGGGAAATTTGGAATGATGTTACAGAAAGGTGTGAGAAGAAACTATCTAAATGGAAGTCTTAATACTTGTCACCGGCAGAAAGAGCCACACTCATCAACTCAGTGTTATATGCCCATCTTCCTACACAATGACCCTTTTCTTTATACCAGTTAGGGTTACTAAATGTCATGACCCAATTTACAAGTCATGATGGCACCTACTAAATTCCACCAATAGGTAAGTCAAACCACAACCTATAGCTAATGCAATGAGTTAATTCGGTAGGAAATGCCTAACATAGATGAAATTTTGAAGAACACAGTTTATAAATAACAATGGTTCTAGATAAAATAAACAATCAATATAAGATACTAATCCCACGACCTGGTAGAGCCAGTATAAGAGGATATAATAGTATCAATACAACTTAAAATCTAGAATTATCATTACATCTATCTCGAAACAAAAGACTAAAAATAAAGATAGAGGAAAATGAGTGACTCGAACTCCAAGAGCTCACCCTATCTTCGAAAATCAATCACTACACGATTAACGGTGATAGCTAGTACTTGAGTATCGATCAAAGAGGTATAGAAATATAGTATGAGTACTAAAATAGCGGGTACTCGGTAGGCATCATCGACTAATTGTGCTAAATCATTATATAAGTATGATAAAATGCAAGATAACATAAATAAATCAGGGTATAGAAATGAACTCAAATCAACTCCAACATCGCTGTACATAGTAACTAATTAAAATAAAGTAACAATATAACATGAGGCATCAACATATCCCAATCACTACTCAAACATAATAATTTAAAAATTCTGAGTGACTTCCATACGCCAATTGGTGTAGAAAAGTGAAAAACCCATAACAACCTCCCATACGACTAAATAGTACACTCAAGAGAAGAATAAATAGTCAATCAGTATTATGGCTAGCTTCCATTGTCATTTAACCATCATCCCACAATTATCATCAACCGGTCATTTACGACATTCCATAATTTACCAATATTTGATAGTATACCCATATTTCATAATACTACCATCATTTAATAAAATCATCATCCATATTCATTAGTTACCATTTTACGATCTAACCATCTCTTATTAACTATCCCATTGATTACTAGTCATCATGTAGCCTCTAGTATTCATTCAATAATTATTCCCCACATATCCACTAATTACTATTGTCAAAATCCAAACCAGGACCTAGCCGTGATGGGTATCTCAAGTCTACTAAGGATCGGAGACCACTCCCTTATTGTCTTACCAAATAGACTACACCTAGAAGAGGATGAATTCCAAACGTATAACAAGATAGGAAAGTAATAAACTTAAATACATATAAGAATGTAAAAATCAATACCCAATCCACAGTAAGATCCACAAAGACTCTACTAGATCAAAAAAAACCAACATATGCTCCTGACTCTAACAATGATAATATCATTGACAATGTTAATGTGAACTCTTTAATTATAGTTTATGAAAGAAAACTGATGGAATGAGCAAGTCTTTCAGAGAATGGAAGCTCACCACTTCACCGCAATATCAACGAACTGAGCCAATCCACCTAACTATGCATGAAAAGTAGGATTGCCTTTGGACCCTGTATCACATGGGAATACAAGGTCTAGAGTCGATTCGCAGGTTGAGCACTAGCATGTAACTTAGGGATAAGGATGAAGTAATGACAATTAGAAATCCAGTTCAACTCAATATATATATTCACATACATTTGTGCATATATATATTTTTATATAAAATGCTGGGATATGGAACAAGGCTTAACATGGACTTTTAAAACATTATCCTGGATTGTGTAGCTTAACCATGATATAATAGTACCCACGGGCTATATGCCCCATCTCTCACCCCCTGGTTGGGCCCTAGTACGTTTAGCCACACAAATCAAAGAATAATCTTATATATATGCGCAAGGGACTCAAACCTCTCAGTCATATACTAAGGTGACTTAAGGACCCGATCATGTAATGTAATATAGGGGACTCAAACCTCCTAATCATATAATAAGGTGGACTTAAATAACCCAATCATAAGCTAGGGGTGTCGAATCCCAAGCCATTTAGACCCCCGCACCGGCAAAAGCAGTTTTTAATTTTATCCCTCGGGACTGTCACTTTCATGGCCCAGCTACACAACCCTCTTTAGCCCCATTAAAATATTTATCACACATTTCTATTAATTGAACCATAATTCACATTTAGGCATACACTATTGGTATCTTCATACCACTTGCAAGGTAACACCAACATGCCAAACCAATTATTATCACTTGGAGAAATTCATAACCCCCTTGGTTCAATCCAAAACCATTATGCTTTAGTAGCTTTTCATATGGTAAAATTATTTAAGAATAGTTCAATGTGCATATTTTTCATATTCAAAACCAATTTCACAATATAGAGTTGAGGTCATTACCTCTTTACTTGTTAATATTCATAAATTGGGGAAAATCACAATTCCCTAGTTTATCCACCATACCCATGCACCCCACAAGTTTAAAACCATAAAATAAAGCATGAAGAATCATATGTAAGCCATGAGAAACTAGTGAGGACAGTTATGATGATTTATGATATATATTGTGTACTTTGCATTCATTCCTACATGTGCATTGCCTATCACCAGTATGCACCTATATCTATCAACCAATATGGGATAGTGTCATAGATATGGGTGAAGAATATACCTTGTGTTATTTATATTGATTGAACCTTTTGAGCCTGGGGTAGTGGGGGTAAGCATAGGCTTGGCTAGGTATTTGGTTGTTCAGAGTAGCTGGTTATTCACGTTATTAGTGATATTGTTGTTATCATTATTATTGCCAGATTATGATAAATTGGTCTTTGATTTGGTTTTTGGATTTGAGGTATGTCTTTGGCCTCTTCTATCTTATGATTGTATTATTATGCATGATTATTTCATGTCTAATCATGTGGATTAGAAACACCGAGTATGATAGTATTTAAATCATGTCTCTATTATAGGGAGGTCTCAAAAAGAGAATATGATGATATAAGTTATGCTTTGAGATGACCTCATGTTTATATATATATATATATAAAAATATATATATACCTATATATGTGTCTATCTATATGAAGCTATGATACTACCATATATCCCTTTCTTCATTGCTCATGTTGTATAATCATTTCTTCGTCTTATATATTACTACATATGTATATTTCTATTTTGCTCATTATTTATCTATTGACTTGGAATATACGGTATAGCATTGACGTATGTTGAATGTATCTAGAATAGTATGGTTCATCCTAATAATTCCTTAGTTTTATTATGCTAGAATCTTGGAGATGAACAAGATAGTTGTTCCTTATTATCTCATTGACTTATCATGTGATTTCTAGACTCTTGGGTATAGTTTCCATTCTATTTATATTCTGTATATATCTACTTTATCTTTGGAGCTCATTTAGAAGTAGCCTACTGAGTACCATTCATCTGGTACTCATACTACACTTCTGTAGCCTACAAATTATTGTATGGGTTATCACCATTAATGTGTGTATCATGTGTAGCAACCTTAGTTTACAGACTTAGAGTGAGCTCCTGATGTTTGGAGCATCACTTATCTCTCTTTTATGTATTAGACTAGTCTCTAAGTTGTATTTAGAGATAAGTTGTGTCATTGTATTTCTCTTGATATTTCACTTTTGTACACTTTTTATACTAGAAGCTCTTGTACTGATACCACCGAGTTTTGGGATTCTTCTATATATTGATCTTTATTTCATACATACCATATTTTTTATTTAATTGAGTAGTTTATTACTAGCCATTTCAAACTATGGGTTGGCTTGCCTACTGGTGGGTTATGATAGGCGTCATCATTAACTGAGAAGTTAGGCCATGACAAATTGGTAGTAGATCCTAGGTATCATTGGTGTATTAGTACAAGAGCTAAGGGTTAGTAAAGTCTTATAAAGACGTTCGTAACCTATCTTCAGAAGGCTACAGTAACAGTTTAGAAAATTCACTCCACTACTCCTTATCATATGTTCGCATTTCTATAAACCTTAAACACATTTTTTTACTATATGTTATCCTTAAAGGATGATGCGATATTATTGATAGATTTGGTTGAGACTCCAACATGTGTTTCTAGAATCTTAGTTCAGTATCATACTAGAGGGTCAGAGATGGATATAGAAGATCCTTAGTGGCATCCAAAAAGGATTTGGGAAGAGTCCCCATCATAAGATTCTAGTCTAGTCTAGGGAGTGTCCCATACATAAGATTCTGGTCATTCAGCTTCTTTAGACCAGCTCATGATGTTATGGAATATTCAATTAGAGATGGTGCACTTGGCACCTAAGTTAATGATTCAGCCGGTTGAGCTGAGTTGGACCCATTCAAATTTATTTTTCTATGCCCGTCAGGCATGTAACTACGAATGTCACCATGATTGGTGTGCTTTTATTTCTCGTATTTATCTCTTATTCTGTGTATAGGGGTTTTCATACCCATTGATGATTATATGCCTTGATGAATTTATATCAATTATTATGTGCCATATTATTGAATTCATGATTATATTGCTGCATAGTTTTTTTTAGCAGTGGATGGAGTATATCTATAATGATATTTTTCCCTTATGGGTGTGTTTTTTGGGTTTGAGTCCTATTTATCTTTGCATATTAGCCCTATTATAGCCATTGAGTGGTACATGATATTGATATTTATTTTGGTATCGCCTGTTCAGTATATTAATATTGATATTGTTGTTGCTATTGCTACCACTGTGTGAGGTTATTGATATTACTTGATGTTATTACTAGATGTTGTTACATGAGAAATTTTATTCTCGTTGGGTAGCTATATAGACTAGTGTTATCTAGTTAGAGTTTTATTTTCTTATGATACTATTTGGTGGCTTGAGTAGATATAGCCTGATTTAATGATTTCCTTCCCCTAGAATGGGGATGTTGACTATGTTCCCTCTTGGTTAGCTATATTAGATTGATTTTAGAGATATGTTATGGTATCAAAGGTAAGTGACCTTTCATATTTTTTGTGGATTTTTAGTCAACAATTTAGCTATGTTGCATGTGTTTGAGTTTGAGATCTGTAGAATTGACTTTTGGGTTGTGAAGGATTTTGTTTTGGCTATCTCTTCTATTATAACCTATTTGTGAGATAGGTCAGTTACAGGTTCATTCTTTGTTTGTGGCTATTTTATCGTCTAATAGCAATTTTAGTGTTGATGTTGAGATTGCATGGATTTATCTCATAGGTATGTTGGGTTCATACCCTTTGGATAGTTTGTCTTGTTGTTAGTGTCGAGATTAGATACCCCTTTGATATTGTGATGTGGTTTTACCTTATGTGGTGTTAGAAATTTAAAGGTAGGTGGTGTTTTCTGTGACTACTTCTTAAGTTAGCAAATTAGAAACTCTTTATCTCAAGTTATTGGTACTCTGGTGGTGGTATCAACTCTAACCTTGGTTTTGACATTGGTTTTTCTTCTTCGATGATGTTGTTCTTGGGTGGATTCAGAAAATCCCCATTTCAGCATTTGCTCAGCCTAGTGAGGCTTGCTGGAGTGATTTTCCTCGATGATATGAGGTTGTGGCTATTTCTTTGCCTAGATGGAGTATTGCATTGGTTAGTTCCCAACTTAAGTTGCATTTCTCTGTGTTGCTAAATTTTTTGCCTTCACTGATGTGGTTTTCATCCTTGAGAAGTTTTGAGTATGTTTGGATAGGTCATACCCTCCAGCAGATATAGAGTGGGTTACATATATTTTCCGCCAGTGATTTTTCCTTTGGCATGGCTCCTATTTAGATATTATGTTTCTTTTCTTCCAGCTGATATAGAGTGTGTTTCTTATGTTATCAGTCAGTAGTTATCCTTGAGGTGATTTTGCTCTCTAGATATGTCTCGACTGTGGCTTGGTATGATTTATCATGGATATGTCAGATCTGGATACTAGAGTCGATTGGAGATAGTTGATATTAATAGAGCCTTAGTGGCCCAGTTTTGGATTTTGACTTCTTGGAATGGATGATTTGGAACTATGATAGATTTAGAGCATTAATGTCTACCAATTTTTAGTTTTGAATTAGATATTTGATATTGAGCGGTTTAGCCTTGGTGTTGAGATTTCATCTTGGTGTTGTAGAGCTTTTGTGAAACCTTCATATTGGACTTATTTTAGTTCTAATTTCATTTATAGGCTGTTTGAGCCTACTCCGTGGTTACCTATTCAGTCTCCTAGACTTCGACTGGATTATAGTTGATTAGTATTCATATGATAGCATGTGGGCCTTATATTGGTTATTTCAGTTTTGACCTTGAGTTTCAGCTTTCTTTGGGAATTTTGGATGATTTACTAGTGGGAGTAATATTCTCGATTTGAATTTAGTATGTCTTTATTCTTGGTGGATGAGACATCCTGGAGTGGAATATTCCATGGTGAGTGTTTATACCTTGGATTTTGAGATTTCAGTTTGATTTTTAGCTAGACTGGTTAGAGCATTGGCATGGATTGCATTCCATGATTATCTCCATTTGTATAGACTTATGAGCTTATTTCTCATGTTTACCTTATGGACTTTCAGTGAATCACCTTTCATTCTTTGAGTTCTTCACCATGAGATTATGTGGACAACACTCAAGTGATTTTCCTCCTGGCTTGAAATAGATAGCAGGTACAAAAATGTAAAGGAAGGTTATTTTTGGATTTGGAGTCAGTTTTATGACTCATGTCTTGGTTTGCTTTTGGATTGGATGAGCCTTTGTTTATTTATATAGATATAGAGATGGTATCAGCGTTATATGATTCAGATATACATGCATCAGCCTTTTTAGTTCAGTTAGAGGCCAGTTAGCGGTTAAGTTAAGTTGGGTATTCTGGAAGTAGAATGAGAATGATGGTTGAAAAAGGGATATCTGTGGCAAAATACCTTGCAAGTATTTTCTTTCCGATGAGGTTATCTGGGAAGTCATGCATGGAGCATGAGGGCCCAGTACCTCATCCTTTTGGGCTTTTGAGATTCTCTCTATTTGTTGACTTTTAGGGACGAAATTCTTTAAGTAGTGGATATTGTGATGACCCTTCAGGTCATTTTCCATATTTATTCTTATATTCACCATTTGAGCTTTTCCATAGCTACCCCAAGTTATTTATGACTTGCTCTACCGGCAGTTTGGTTATCGAGAAGTTTATTTGGTTTTTAGAGCCAATTCCCTATTTTGAAGTCTTCACTAGTTCCAAATGGCCATCAGGCAAAAACTTCAATGAAATAATCTCGAAAACTTATTTTGTGTATGTCGGACCCACTTGGGGTTTTGGTGACATTTTTGGACCTGAATTATAATTGTGCAATATGGATATCATTAGACTCGGATTGATGATTAGATTATAGTTATAATAGTGTAATGGCATTTTGAGGATTGTAAAGTGAAAAAGAGCATATGGTGCATGAAGTGTGGTTTTGCGGTTTGTCCATAAAGTAGGCTTCTGTCTACTTTTCTTCAAAGATGCTATGTGATATATGTTGCGTGTGAATATGGATGTTAGGCTTGATTATGAGTAGGATAACTTGGCCTTGAAATATTGATGTTTAGGAATTAGATGAGGGTTTTGGACCCATAAGATGGCATGTTTATAACCCTTTTACATCCTATTGGCTTCCCTCTTTAGTTTAGATTAGTTATAGAATGGATATTATATAATGCTATGTTTGTAATATGGTCATAGCATTTAAAGAATGATTTGTATATTTAGCCTTATTGGGCTAGTGTGGTAGTCTTGAAACTATAAGTTGGGTAGAGTTGACTTGATTAGCCTTGTTTCCAATTGAAATTTCTCTCTTAGGCTTGAATATGAATTACATGACATCTAGAAAATAAACTAAATACCTTAGCCAAGTTAGGGTCATAGTATGCCTAATTAGGGAAATAGTGGATTAGAAGTGGAATCATTCTACCCACATAGGCCTAAGCTTGTGCTAAGTCTTGTGGACTTAGTGCGGATGTTAGACATAGATGAGGCTAGTAAACCTTAGAATAAGGTTACTTTGTAACTTTGTAACTTGTATTGATGTTCATGGATTGTGGATTTAGAGTTATGGTAATGATACTCCTTGTGGAATTAATATTGGACATTTAGAGATAATATTCCTCCAAGATACGTTATGTGGCCTATAGAGATGCTATTTCCTCTTAGAATTGATGATTGGCCAATAGAGATGTTATTTTATGTTAGACTTGATGATTGTCCTATAGAGATGCTATTTACTCTTAGACTTAAAGATTGGCCTATGGAGATGTTATTTCCTCATAGACATGATGATTGGCCTATAGAGTTTCTATTTTCATTAGTCATGATTGTTGGATCTATGGAGACGATATTCCTTTTGGATATGTAAATTGGCCTAGAGAAGTGATATTCCTTGTAGTAATGATGTATGACCTATTGATATAAGATATCTTATAGATGATTACATGTCTATATATATATTATTCCTCCTAGATGTGAGATGTCTCTTGTGTGTAAGTTGATTATGTGTCTATCTATATTATGCCTCCTAGATGTGAGATGCCTCTTGTATGAGAGATGATTATATGCTTATTGATATTTTGCCTCCTATTTGTGAGATGCCTCCTATATGTGAGATGATTAGAGATATGCCACGGCTTATAAAAATGATTATTTATATGAGTCTCGGATATGTGTATGGTCCTAAGGCCGTGATTATGATGTTTTGATTATTTTGGATAAGTTAATAGGCCAAGGGACATGTTATAATATTGATTGCATAACCGAGAACTATTTATCATTATAGATTATGTGATTACAAATTATGAATATAAATATGTTTATGTTTGTATGCACATCTCTCCAGTATAGGACAAAGGAAGATGCGGTATGATGCTTATTATTCCACTGATTGTATACTAGTGATGGTATGCATAGAGTTGGTACATTCATGATTATTTACCATTATAAATAATGTGATTATAGCATAAATGTGATCTTATGACTGCTCTTCTTGTTAGACGGTTAAGCTATATGGCAACTAGTTGTCGATTAAGGGACTATGGCACTTGATGGCTAGTAATCTAATGTATTTGTTAATAAATCTTACTTAGTTGAAACATGGTGGCTAACGATGGTTAGTTCATGATTGGTGTCAGTTAATAAAAGATGGTTAGGTGACACGTAGTAAGGTGTTTTCTAGTGATTATTAACGGATATAGGATGATTATTTTATAATAATGAATTGTGGATAAATAGCGGTTTCGGTCTAGTGATGAACCTTGACTAGATGATAGATGTTGGCTAAATAATAAATAGTGGTTAGTTTCTATCCCGTGAGTAAGGATTATGTGAAGAATAATGTTTAGGCTAATAACTAGAGATTATATGATGACTAGTGAACTAGTCATTCTATTATAGTAAGTGTTCATTAACTAATAACGAGTAGTTGGGAAGTATTAACTAGATAGATATTCTCTTGTGATATGTGTATGTTTATGGGTATTTTAGTGTATCATATTCGGTAATGGTAATTGTGATGATATTGATACCCGACAAGGCCGGAGGATACTATATGATGATATTGATACCCGACAAGACCGGAGGATACTATTGTGATGATATTGATACCAGGAAAGGACAAAGGATACTAGAATGATAATATTGATCTCCGGCAGGGCCAGAGGATACTATTGTGATGATATTGATAACCGACATGGTCGGAGGATACTATTATGATGATATTGATATCTGGCATGATCAGAGGATACTATTGTGATGATGTTGATACCCATTATGGTCAAAGGATGTATTGATGATATATTGATACCCAGTAAGGCCGGAGGTCATTTATGATGATGATGGTCCTGATGAGGACAGTTATGATGATTTGTGATATTTATTGTGTACTTTGCATTCATTCTTACATGTGCATTGCCTATCACCAGAATGCACATATGACTATCAGTTGGTATTGGATGGTTGCCTAAATATGGGTGAAGAATATGCCTTGTGTTGTTGTAAGTTTATTGGACATTTAAAGCCTGAGGTGGTGGGGTTACACATAGGCTCGGTTAGGTATTTGGTTGTCCGGAGTAGCCAGTTATTCACGTTGTTACTGATATCTTTGTTATCATTGTTCTGATCTTTATTATGGCTAGCTTATGACAGATTGGTCTTTGATCCGGTATTGGGATTTAAGGTATGTATTTGGCCTCTCCTATCTTAAGATTGCATTATTATGCACGATTATTTCATATCTAGCCATGTGGATTAAAAACCCCGAGTATGATAGTATTTAAATCAAGATTATATTATAATGAGGTCTCAAAATGAGAATATGTGATATAGGTTATGCTTTGAGATGACCTCGCGTTTATATATATATATATATATATATATATATATATACACACACACACACACACTTATATATATACAGCTATATGAAGCTATGATACTACCGTATATCCTTTCCTTCGTTGTGCATGTTATATAGTCATTTCTTCGCCTTGTATATTACTATTTATATATATATATATATATATATTTTTCTTTCACTTTTTATTCGTATATTGACCTGGGATATATGGTATAGCATTGACATATATTGAATGTAGCTAGAATAGGATAGTTCACCCTGATACTTAGTTTTATTATGTTAAACTCTTGGAGATGAACAGGATAGTTGTTCCTTATTATCTCATTGACTTGTCTTATGATTTCTGTACTCTTGGGTTTAGTTTCCATTCTATTTATATGATGTATATATCTATTTTATCTTTGAAGCTCAGTTAGCAGTAGCCTACTGACTACCATTCATTTAGTACTCATACTACACTTCTGCAGCCTACAAATCATAGTATGGGTTATCGACGTTGAAATGTGCATCGTGCGGAGAAGTCCTAGTTCAGAGACTTAGAGTTAGCTCTTGATGTTTGGAGCATCACTTATCTCTCTATTATGTCTTAGACTAGTCTCTATGTTGTATTCGGAGATAAGTTGTATCATTGTATTTCTCTTGATATTTCACTTTTGTACACTGTTTCTATTAGAAGCTCTTGTATTGATACCACCAGATTTTGGGATTCTTCTATTTATTGATCTTTATTTCATATATTCCGCATTCTTTTCCTTATATTATCAAGTAGTCCGTTACTAGCCGTTCTAGACTACGGGTTATCTTTCCTACTGGTGTGTTATGGTTCTTATCATGACCTGAGAATTTGGGTCGCGACACCAACCACAGATAAAACCAATATCCAAAATTGAATCAAAGTGTCTAAAAATATCCATAATAGGAAATGGAGCCTTCCGAAAGGATGGAAACTCACCACTTCAGTCCAAATGCTGATCCCAGAGTCAATCACTATATATGAGGAGTAGAACAATCGGATCCTACATAGCATAGGTATACAACCGAGAGTAGACGGGGTTAGTGAGTGACTTCTAGCATGATCTCAGGGTTAGGATAAAATAATGTCATTTATAAAAACTAAGTAAAACCATCCATATGCACCCAACCATACATACATACATATATATATATATATATATATATATATATATATAACCATGCCGGGAAAAGGGATCAGTTTTAGCATGCCTTTAAAATCTTTACCTGGGTTGTGTAGATTTGCTGTCCTAAACCACCCATGAGCTATATGGATTCAGCTCCCCCTTCTGAAAGGGCCCCAGTGCATGTACCCGCACGATCAGGGAAGAAAACCTTAGGATGACTAGTACATCCTCCAAATAGAATGTGACATCATGCACACGGTCACCAAGACCAACCTCATATCAGCAAATATGAGTTTCCAATTTCGGACCTCCCGGGACCTCCACCTTCTATGGCTTAGGTACACTTCCCTCCATTATTGCTCAATTAAAAAGCAATTTCCAAATAACCAAACAATTATACATTTATTAACCAAGGCCATTAGTATTGGTATCGTCATACCAATCCTTACTTGCAAGTATTATCCATAGCCAACCATAGAGAGGTTTAAGGGGACTTTCAAGTGCCCTTCCATTTACCATCTTAAACCACTAGGGTGATTCCATGTGCCCCTCAAGCATAAGAATTAGCCATTTACCATTACAAGTCATTTGAACCATGCAAAATTACTTTACCAAGCTTTAAAAGAAGCAAGAGTTCCATTAAAAATAGTCAATGTAATGAACATATCTTTATAAGCATTTTGGCAAACACATTGGGGGCATAATATGACCAAAACCAATTCCAATTACCATTAAACCATTTCCATTCAATCCAATTATCCAAAACCACTATTAATGCATATAAAAGCACAATTAAAACCATGGAAAACCATAACCAACCATTTAATATCAAAACCCCCAAATCATATTTGTAAACCAAAATCATACAATCAAGTGTGGGAATAGAATAATAGGGTAAATAACCTCCCAAGTAGGTTAGAAGTCATGGGACCTTATTAGGATAATTGGAGAAATATCCAGAATACCCACACTTAAGTTGCACCAAAATCCAGTCGCAGAGGTACGACTGACCCATACGAGTCATACCCTCCAATATGATTGGTATCCCCACTCATATCCTAGCCTCAATCCTTAGATCCAACACTATCCAGAATACAACTCATCCAACCAAGTCTTATTGACAGCATACGATCCATACCCTTCATCTATACCCTTGGCAGATTTATGCTCAAGGAAGATTCTGACACTGTCCACTATACGAGTCCATGGTACGACTCGTATCCTGGATTATAGCCCACGGTAAGCCATTCGTACTCAGATCCAACCCAAGTAACCAAGTATAAGATTAAGTTAAGGAACCAAATGACCCATACCCACCAATACGACTCATACCCCTAAGTCGTACCCATTCTAGTAACCAAAATCTAACCCACCAACCAACACTGGTCTGTATATGAATGGACCGTACCATCTGTACCCCAACATACGACCTATACCCTCAAGTTATATTATGTCAAGAGACAGAATTTAAGAAAATTTTGTAAGGTTCAAAACCCAGGGTGTTATAGTCTCCCCCACTAGGAACATTCATACCTAAATGATGTACAAGGTAGGGGTAACCACACGCACGAGTCATTTGCATTATCAACTATATATATTCCCAATCTTTAACAAAGTTTGAAAAAAAAGAGGCACAGATATTAATATTTCCTTAAAAAACTTTGAAAATAAAGATGTGCTGAAGACACATACCTTCCGTACGAATCCCAGGAGCTGAAAACAAATGCGGATATTTGGACTTCATGTCCTCCTCCACTTCCCATGTAGCCTCTTCCACTTTATGGTTTCACTAAGGAACCTTAACCAAATCCACATCCTTCGTCCGCAACCGACAAACCTTCCTATCCAAGATCTCAACCGATACCTCTTCATAAGACAAGAAATCCATGACACCTAATCCTTCCAAAGGAAAAACAAAAGAAGGATCACCAATGCACTTTTTCATTATGGAAACATGAAAGACCGAGTGAACCAAACTCAAGCTAGAAGGCAATTCCAGCTCATAAGCAATATTACCAACTTTATGAAAAATCTCATAACGATGCACATATCGAGGACTGAGCTTTCCTTCTTTCCAAACCATATTACTCCCTTCATGGAAGATACCTTGAGGAAAACTATATCCCCAACCTCAAATTCCAAGTCTTTATGCCTAACATCTGTATAGGATTTTGGTGACTTTGGGAAGCCTTAAGCCTATCCCAAATCACCTTCACCTTCTCCATAGCCTGTTAAACCAAATCAAGACCAAACATGTATGCCACACCTAGCTCAAACCAACCAATAGGAGATCTACACCTCTTACCATACAATGCCTCAAAAAGGGTCATACCAACACTAGAACGATAGTTATTGTTGTAAGCAAACTCTACCAAGGGTAGATGCTTAACCCAATTGCAACCATAATCAATCACACAGACCCAAAGCATATCATCTAATGTCTAAATAGTTCTCATTGCTTGCTAATCCGTCTGCAGATGGAAGGCAGTACTCAGACTCACCTTGGTCCCCAACCCTCTCTGAAAAAACTGCGAAAAGTAAGATGTAAATTGTACGCCACGATTAGAAATAATAAAAATAGGAGCCCCCATGCAACTTCACAATCTCCTACAGATACAACTTAGCATAATCCTCTACCGAGAAGGTAGTCTATACTGGCAAAAAGTGTGTAGACTTAGTCATCCTATCCATGATGACCCAAATTAAATCATACTGATTCTAAAATTGAGGAAGGCCAATAATGAAGTCCATATTGATCACTTCCAACTTCCATTAAAGGAAATCAATTTCTTGATACAACCTTTCTAACCTCATGTGCTCAACCTTAACCTATTGACACACCATGCACTTTTCCATGAATTAGCCATATCCCTCTTCATGCCATTACACCAATAGATCCTTGAAATAATGATACATATTAGTCAAGTCAGGATGAACAACATAGCATAACTCATGTGCCTCAGTAAAAATCCTTTGTCGCAACCAGTCGACATCAGGAACACACAACCTCCCTAAGTACAGTAAAATACCATTACCACTGATCTAAAAAACCACTACCTTTTGCCCACCAATGTCACTCTTGATTTACATCAAGATAGGATCTAGCACTTGCTTCTCCCTAATCTCCACACCAAGAAATGATCGAACCACTTCTTGCACCACTATACCACCAACCTTGGAGTCCAAGAGGTAAACTCTAAGATTAGCCAAGCTGTGAATATCCTTCACTACTTCTTGTTTTCCTTCCTCTATATGAGCAAAAATCCCCATAGATAACTTGATAAGGGCATCAACAACCATTTTACCCTTACGTGGGTGATAGTAAAGACTCATATCATAATAATTGAGAAGCTCAAGTCATCTCCTCTACCTGAGATTAAGCTCTTTCTCGGTGAACACATACTGTAGACTCTTATGAGAAGAAAATATATCCACGTGAACACCATACAAATAATGCCACCATATTTTCAAAACAAACACAACCGCCAACAGCTCTAGATCATGAGTAGGATGATTCCTCCCGTGTACCTTCAACTGCCTAGAAGCATAAGCAATCACATTCCCATGCTTCTTCAAAATATAACTAAGACCAACCCAAGATGTATCGCAATAAACCACAAACCCATCATTGCCTTCCAGCAAAGTTAGAATTAGAGTTAAAGCTAACTTATCCTCTAACTTCTCAAAACTCCTTACACAAGCATTTGACCAAGAAAACTTAACTTTCTTCTAAGTTAACTTAGTCAAAGGAGCAATTATTGATGAAAAGCTTTCCACAAACTTTCTATAATACCCAGCTAAACCCCAAAAACTCCAAATATCGGATGGATTCGTAGGTTTAGGCCACATCTTCACCATATCAACCTTCTGTAAATCCATCATGATCACTTTACTAGAAATAATGTGACCGTATCAACCTTCTGCTAATCCATCATAATCGTTTCACTAGAAATAATATGACCTAAGAAAATTATAGGGTTCAACTAAAACTCATACTTGGAGAACTTGGAATACAACTATTGTCCCTTTAAGGTCTGCGACACCACATAGAGGTGATTAGCATGATCCACCTTGCTCTTTGAATAAACCAGAATGTCATCAATGAATGCAATAATAAAGAGATTCGAATGCTGATGAAAACCCTGTTCATCAGATCCATAAATGTCGTTGGACCATTAGTCAACCCAAATGACATTACCAAAAACTCAAAGTGCCCATACTGAGTCCAAAATTCATCTTACGGATATCCACCTCCCAAATCTTTAGCTGATGGAACCCAGATTGAATATCTATCGTAGAAAAAAACTTGGCACCTTACAACTGGTCAAACGAATTATCTATCCTTGGAAGATGATACTTGTTCTTGATCGTTGCCTTATTCAACTAGCTATAGTCAATGCACATCTGAAGGGAACCATCCTTATTGCGCATAAACAACATCTATGCACCCCAATAAGATAAACTAGGATGAATAAACCCCTTATCTAGAAGATTCTTGAGTTTCTCCTTGAGTTCCCATAACTCAATCAGAGCCATTCTATATAGAGGAATAGAAATTGGATGAGTCTCTAAAATTAGATCAATGCCAAACTCTATTTCCCTATCTAGAGGAACATCAGAAAGATCATCCAGAAAGACCTTTGGAAACCCATTAACCACTGGAATAGACTGGAAAGAAGGACCTTCTAAGTTAGAATGTTTAACTCGGACCATGTGATAAAGACAACCTTTGGAGATTAATCTCTAACCTCTAAGATAAGAAATAAACCTCCCCCAGGAGCTAAAGAAACACCATTCCACTCTATAATTGGTTCACCCGGGAACCTAAACATAACTTTAGAGGTCCGATAATCCAAAGATGCATAACAAGAGTGCAACTAATCCATACCTAGAATGACATCAAAATCCACTATATCCAACTCAAATTGATCCACCAAGGTCTTCTTTACACCAACAGATACCACACACCCCTTATAGACTCTATTAGCAATAACTGAGTCACCTACTAGGGTAAATATAGAAAAAGGATCTGAAATAACTTGTGAATCAAAACCTAAAGAAATAGCCACATAAGGATCACATAAAAGAGAGTTGACCTCGAATCAAGCAAATAATATACATCATGAGAGAAATATTTTAATGTACCAGTAATGATATTAGATGATGCCTCGAATTCCTGTCGAGACACCAAATCATACAACCTATTCTAACCAACACTAAAACCAGGAGCAGTAATAAAAGTTGATGCAATACCACTAGATGTAGGAGTAGAAGATGAATCCATAAGAATCTTATTATCCTCTGTAAAAAACATATTAATCGGACAATCCCTGAGTGATGGCCTACCTAGCCACACTTGAAACATTTGTCCTTTCCTCCATCGTAATAACCCTAATGAGGACGACCATAGAACTGACAAGCAGGGTATGAAAAAACTAACTGACCTCTACTTGCCTGAGATTAGTCATCCTGTACTTGAAAATTGCCACCACCATGATGACATATGTTATCTAATTGATATGGAGCACTGGCAGAAGCATAGAAACTAGAACTCCCCCAGTTATTTTTTTGCCATTTCCCACCATCTCGACCACCTTGAGATTGATCACTTCCATGGTTAGAAAACTAACTTTTTACCCTGCCTATCTCTAAACTCTGCCTATTTCCTCATATCATTCTCTACCTACTATATATGAACTATCAACCTAGAGATATTTATATCTTTAATCAGCAAGGCAGTCTTTCTCTCTAAGATCATATCTTGATTCAATCCAAAAGCAAACTTTCTCATCCTTGCCGCATGTCAACCACAAAATAAGGAGCATACCTTGATAATTGACAAAACTTAAAGGCATATTCCTTGACAGATATTCTCCCTGCTTGAGTTTTACAAACTCCTCCATCTTTGCTTCCCTCAACTCTTGGGGAAAGAAATCATCTAAGAAGTCCTTAGAAAAAGTATACCACAAGACTGATTCTTCCACATCACCCCTATCCATATCTTACTTTTTATACCACTGATATGCAATATTTTTGAGCTAATATGATACAAACTTTACACCCTCCACATTGGTATCCTACATCATAGATAAGTAGTAATTTTACCACTCATTTACACTCATTATTAATAAGCATTACCTTATTTTGAATGAGTAAACAAGACATATTTATGGTTAGATGCACTTATATCCACTCTATGTAGGAATATAGTTAAGGAGATTAAAAGATATATATCGAAGTATAAAATGATCAAAATAGAGCAGGAAAGGTGCAGCTGAAGGCTCAGAGTAGAAACTGACCTCAAGTACCGCAGTTGCAGTCTGCTAATTATGATCACAGAAGTCAAGAAAAAGTCATCCACCTATGGCTGTAGAACTTAGTAGCAATTGCATAGTTGTGATCGCAGCTAGACCTGCACGATCGCAGCTTAGCAGAAAAAGTCAGCCCAAGGGAAAACCTGTAGTTGCATAAGTTGATCCTAATTAAAAAAAAAGACTCAAACCATAGCCACATGAATCATTCAATCCATCACATCCCTTATTCCATAATTTTCTAGGTTTTAGCTTGAGACTTTTTTGCCTCTATTTTTGGAGAAGAAAATATTGTGTAAGTTTTGGGTGAAGAATACATAGGAGACTTTCTAAGTGGAAGATTTTCTCACATCCATTGTTGATATTATGGGAGAGCCTAGTTTGAAGTAACATTCATATAGATCTTATACAACTTTGATTCAATGGAGATTATGGGTATATCTATGCTTATTTATCTTATGTGTAGATAAATCTTTCTCTTAGGTTATGTGTGAATAGGAGTTAAAGTGTGCGTGGGTTGTTACTGTTAGCATGTCTTTGGTAGTTCATATTTATGGGTTCTACTATTACTATGCTATTTTGGTTAGGATTTGATAGGTGAAAGCTCTAAATACCCACATAGGTTTGATGAGTGAAATCCCCAAGTTCTAGAAAGTTCAATGCCATCTTCGAAAGAAGGGTTTTGGGTAAACTATAGGAATCTATATCATTCTCAAAAGAGGGATATGCGAACCAAAGCAATGATAGATAATTATGTTTATAGTTTACTAAATTTTCACTATCTTAGACATAAGGGTGAATGTGAGGTTAACTATGCCATAGGTGTCATCCTAGAAATAGGGATGCCTTGATTGAGATTGTGGCTGCTAATTATTGAACACACCCATTTGTTATTCGAAAGAATAAATGGATAAAAATTTGGTGCTTTGTTGAAAGACTAACATCAAAACTTTTAACCAAGCCTATCCATATTTGAATTATTGAAATGATATTGATAGCTCCCACATGTTACTCCCTTAGTAATGCATACTCCCAAGATCCATGCATAATAGTTAAAATTCTAATTATTCGTAGCCCCGAATTTATACTAGAAAAACCCAAAAAGAAATACTAGTGTAGGAACCTATCCCCCCATTTTAACTTCTTGTAAAATTGTTTGAATTTAACTTGTATCTATCATTTTGAATTAATTTTTCCACCACTTACATTGTTCCTCGTGGATTTGAACCCAACTTTAAAATTGGGTAAATATATTGACGATGGCCGCCTTGCACTTAATTGATGTGTAAATTGAGCGTTATAAAAAATGGCATTATTACCAGGGAACAATTTGTCATATTAAGTTAGTTTGTAATTTAAACTACTTGTTTGAATTCAAGCTTGCATATATGTGTTTGTGATTTTGATATGTAGGTAGATTTTACTTTATTTTTATTTTTCTTGATGGCATTTTCTAATAAATGTGAGTTGAATAGTTGGAAGTCATATTGTGACCCCCCATGTTCGTACTATTATGGACCACACTTTAGGAGAGATTGTAACTATGCTCCCCGGGGAGAGATGAAATCAACATTTTATGTGATCGCGTTTGCAATGGAACAGACTGCGACCATGGTCTAACCAGCTTAAAGTAACTATTCAATTCCCATTGTCACTATTGCCCTCAAATTCTCTCTAACTTTTGGGCTTTGTGTAGCATATACAACTATCAATTCAATCCACTTGCATCTCTATACGTGGTATCTAGTCCTTACATCCTTGATAAGAACATAATTGCATACATAGAGTCTACAGTGTAGAGTACGGCTTACTATCATACTTTTATTTACTAAATACATACGTAGTTTGAGATTGTACTATGGTAGGTTGTTGTAGTTGGTATACACACGAATTGGGGAAGTCTTAAGAACCCAAAACTATGTTTTAAGCCACTTAAATTGAATTGTACACCATCTATTTGATTAAATGCCCCTACAAATTCCTTTGTATTTGGGTCTATGATCACACAGTCAAGGCTTAAATTCACTATTTCAAATGTTGTTATGCCTAGTTAGAATGAGGGATCAGGATTAAAATTGAAATTCAAATTGTGTGCAGAACCTATCAAATTTGGTCTCGTGTAATGCGATTGCAGTCCTGATGACCCCAATTGCATCAACGCGATCACGGTTATTAGTTTGCGGTCTCCATACCTTAGAGCATGATTTGATAGGAAATAAAAATTTTGCACAGTCTTTGCTGACCCTAAAACCCTCCATAACACTACCACATGATCTTATTTGTTTGCTATAGCATATTTTTGATGTGATTGTACTAATATTGGCCTGAGTTGCATTATTAACAGATTCTAAGCTACTAAAAAATGGGAGACTTTGACGATACCTGATTCATATCCGCAGAATGCCAACACCAATATCTAGCAGACTTCCACAGAACAAAGCTACTCCCTAAAAGGGTATCAGCCTAGAAAAGGTGGAAGAGAAGTATCAAGAATTTCATGCCAGGCTCACTGCAACCCGGTGGACATATTTTACCCCTGAACCCTACTTGGCAAATAAATAATGGGTGTGTGAATTCTATGCAAACCTTTGCATAGTTTCACTCAAAGACTCAGTAATGAAAATATAGGGAAAATTCATCAACTTTGGAGAAGGGCAAATTAATGCACTATACGGGCTCCCAAATATTGACATGGGGGAATTTAGTGCTAAGGGGTGCGATCCAGGGACTTGGATGGCTATGGCTTATGCCCTTAAAAAGAAGTCCAATGGTCCACCACTAAGCGAGATATTATGATGAAGGACTTCAAGGCTGAAGCCAGACTGTGGTTGAACAGCATCGGTAGAAAAGTCTCACCATGCATACACATGACTATTGTTATAGACATGAGAGTTCGTATGGTATCTTGCATCTTATCTAGAATTGCTCTGAATGTAGGTGAGATTGCTCTCTCAGAGTGGCAGCACTTCAAGAACCAGGGAGGTACTCATCTTCATCTCCTTCCCTTATCACTAATCTATGTAGGAGGGATAGAGTGAAGGCTTATGATATAAACACTTAGGTGAGCCCTGGCTCTCTTATCTTCTTACTAAAATTTAGAGGCAAAGGTCCACTAGTTCAGAGTGAAAAAAGGAAGATGGACTGGGGCAAATCAGTCCATGGGTACACAGACTATTGTAGACCCTCATCAGCCACTACCTTTTATGATATATTTGTTCAGATGCAGGGGATTAAAGAGTTATTATCCAGACTACCTCAGGGACCAGGGAAGTTCTCTACTTCTCATCATTCGTATGTGGCAAAATAAGATTATGATAAGTACATAGCAAAGCAGAAGAAGCAGGGTGCCATAGTGGCTAGCCAGGAGAGAGATTATTTAGCCCTAGATAAATCTCACAGGGACCTCAAAGACTCATATGATGAAATGGTGAAGAGAGAGAAAAAAAGAGATAATTTTTTCAGAAAGCTATAGAAAGGGGTGAAAGGAATCTTCAAGGTGCTCAAAGACAACCAACCATTACCTTAACCAAGATAAGATAGTGAGGATGAGGACACTACCTCAGGGACTAGGGAAGTCCCCTTTACTCTTGCTTTCTTGCACATACAGTGAAGACACTACATTTATTTTAGTAGGGGGTAGCCCCAGATTTATATTCTGTTGGGTTATGGTACCGGATATTTCTATTTATGACTATTTTGGATGATGTTATGGATATTGCTTCTTGTGTTTTTGATCTATATTCCTGGGTACCTAGATTATGCCCATGTTTTATGGATTATCATGCTTTTCTTTTATTTCTAGTATTAGTTTTCTATACGTACTTTAGATTTTATTATGGATCTTAGTGATATTAGGAAAATTGTGGAGGGAAATTCTAAGTAATCGTATCACAACTATCAAAAATGCAAGGGAAGCCTGAGTATATATGGAATTTTAGTTTGTTTTGTAAATTTGGGATTAATTTCTATACCATTGGGGAAGTCTGACTAGCCATATGGTTAGTTTGCCCATTTGAGCCACGATTTGAGACTAAGGCTTTGGTTGTAGCCATAGTTTAGCAACTTGTGCATGGTGCTATTGCAAAGCGAGAAATTCCCCTCCCCCCTCCCCAAAATTTTTGAAGAAATCAAGGGCATGAACTTGAGCAATGTTGTAGCGAATCCCTTTCTCTTTTTGTGGCTTCATAGATTTTGACTTGTAGATAAAAAATTAGACACTCCACGATTGTTCCCCGTCGGAGGGACATTTGAGCTCCCTTAACGAGTTTTGCATGCCATGTGTGGTGAGAATATTGCATTCATCTCTAGTATACTTGCGTTATCTAGAACTTTCCCAATTAGTATTTTATAAACTAATTTTGATTGTACGTAGTTGAAGAAATGATCTTAGGCCAACCTTATGAGTTTGGAACTCACTCTAGCCTAAAGAGCCTACCCGTGTATAATTATAATTTCTAGTACCCACTTTGATCCTTTAGACCTTTCTTTGACAAAATCATTACAAGTTGTGAGCCTTTCTTTTTATCCCTCTATTGAATCATACCCTCCTTGAACTTAAAAATACAACTTGAGGCTAATTGCCTAAGTTGGGGGTGGTATAAATCGACGAAAGTAGGTTTGGGGCCACAAAGTATTAGTAAAATGCCAAATGTGCTTTAGTATTGAAAACAAATGTTTATAAAAAGGAAAGGACCCAATAAAAGAATGAATTACACAAAAATGCAAGAAAATGGAAGCAAAAAGGAAAGTGATGAACAGGGAAGCAAAAGATAGGTGTGAAGAAATAAAGAAAATAAAGAAGAGTGGCCCTTAGTCAAAAAAGGAGTTTTGAAAAGCATAAAGTAGATGTTTAAGGTAGGGTGTAGCCATGCTATTCCTAACTGATATCCTACCCTAACCCAAACCTGCATTACAAGCTTAGAAAGTCCTTTGAGATCTCTGACCATTTACTTTCTTTATAGTTGTGATTGAAAATTAGGGCAAGCCTATGGCATGACACTGGTTGCATGGAGACTTTTTATTAGGGGAGAGTTTTGCACTTAAAGTTCCTTGTTACATATTTGGTATCTTGGTGTGTGGAAATTCTTTTTATTGTAAGGATGGCATGTGAACAAGTTGAGGTTAGTTATATTTTTGTCACTTCTCGAGAAATGAGACAAATGGAGCATAGCTAAATTGTGGTCAAGAGGAAGCCACCTCTAGAGTATTAGCCTTTGTTGCTTGATTGCTTTTTAAAGTCTTATACATTCTTTGTGTATTGCATTTTATAATAGGGGGTATTATGAAATTAGTCTAACACATATGCAATGAGCTACTTGTGGTTGCAATTCAAGTTGAAGTCGTTATGGCCCTTAAGGCATGAAATTTTGGCATAAATGATTGTGTCTCATGGTAAATGGTAATGTTGCTTGAGGACAACCAAATGCTTTAAGTTAGGGGTGTTGATGAGTGGTGATTTTACCACTCATGCGCACTCATTATTAATGCACATTACCTTGTTTTGAATAAGTAAATGAGACATATTCATGGTTAGATGCACTCATATACATTCTTTGTATGCATATAGTTGAGGAGATGAAAAGATATGGATCGAAGTGTAAAATGATCAGAATTGAGCATAAAAGGTGCAACTAAAAGCTTGGAGCAAAAACTGGCCCCAAGTATCGCGATTGCGGTCTGCTAACTACAATTACGACAATCAAGCAAAAGCCATCCACCCGCGGTTGTAGAACTTAAAAGCAGTTGCATAGCCGCAATTGAGCCAGACCTTCGTGATCGCGGCTTAGCGGGAAAAGTCAGCCCAAGGGAAAATCTATAATTGCATAAGCTGATCCCAATTTGAACAAAAAGAATAAAACCCTAGCCTCATGAATCATTCGATCCATCACAACCCTTTTTCCCCAATTTTCTTGGTTTTAGCTTGAGACTTTGTAGCCTCCATTTTAGGAGAAGAAAATATTATGTAAATTTTGGGTGAATAATACATTGGAGACTTTCTAATTGAAAGATTTGCTCATGCCCATTGTTGATATTGTGGGAGAGACTAGTTTGAAGTAGCATTTGCTTAGATCTTCTACAAATTTGATTCAATGGAGATTATGGGTATATCTATGCTTATTTATCCTATGTGTAACTAAATATCCCTCTTGGGGTTATGTGTGAATAGGCTTTAAAGTGTGTCTAGGTTGTTATTGTTAACATCTCTTTAGTAGTTCATGTTTATTGGTTCTTTTATTGCTATGCTATTTTGGTTGGGATTTGATGGGTGAAAGATTCAAATACCCACATGGGTTTGATGAATGAAAGCTCAAAGCTTTAGAAAGTTCAATTCCATCTTCGAAAGTAAGGTATTGGGTGAACTTTAAGAATCTATATCATCCTCAAAAGAGGGATATAGGGACCAAAGAAATGATAGACAATTATGCCTGTAGTTTGCTAAATTTTCACTATCTTAGACATAAGGGTGAATGTGAGGTTAACTATGCCATGGGTGTCATCCTAGAAATAGGGATGCCTTTATTGTGGTTGTGGTTGCTAATTATAGAACACACCAATTTGTTATTCGAAATAATCAATGGGTGAACACTTGGGGTTTTGTTGAAAGACTAACATCAAAATTTATAACCAAGCCTATCCATACTTGAATTATTGAAGTGATGTTGACAGTTAGTTCCCACTTGTCACACCCTTAGTAACGCATAATCCCAAGATCCATGCATAATAGGTAAAACTCTAGTTATTCGTAGCCCTAAATATATACTAAAATAAACAAAAAGAAATACTAGTGTAGGAACCTATACCCCCCATTTTAACTTTTTATAACATTTGTTTGAATTTAACTTGTATCTATCATTTTGAATTAATTCGATCGCCACTCACATTGTTCCTCGTGTATTCGACCCCGACTCTAAAGTTGGGTAAATATGGTGATGACGATCACCTTGCACTTAATTGATGTGTAAGTTGAGCGTTATCAATCACCCAAAATGTCTTTTCCATTTCATACAAGAAGCCTTATGGATCTTCCTCCACCTTCACTCTAGAAAAAATCGAAGGACCCATTTTCATAAATTGGACAACCCCTGTGGCCTCAGCATACAAAGCACCAGTCGAACCCCGCATAGCCTGAGCAGTGACCATGTGAGGAATAACATGAATAGGCTGACAAAATTCCACATTAGTCACCTCACCTTGAGGAGGACTAGTAGCAATCGATGGAACTCCCAAACTATTTGGGATAGGACCATGAGATCGAACATGAACCCTAGAAGTCAGATGCACCCCTTCAGCATTACCCCCAGATAGGATAGAAGAATTTTCTTGTGCTCTAGATGTACGAGGCATGATCTGAAAGATGAACAAAAAAGGATTAGAGAAGATTTCAGGACTAAGACTCCAAGCTTCAGAATAGAATACCAAGAAAGTGAAGCATTCCTAAATACCTTGTATTCTCTCCCTTATGGGTGTGGCACACTACACACCCCTAAAAGAGACTCTACTCGACACAACTTTATGGACTGCCAATTGAACATGAACCTAGTCTCTGATACCAACTTGACACGACCCGCCCTGGGG
This sequence comes from Capsicum annuum, assembly GCF_002878395.1. NCBI lineage: Eukaryota > Viridiplantae > Streptophyta > Magnoliopsida > Solanales > Solanaceae > Capsicum > Capsicum annuum. The sequence goes on along the minus strand of NC_061115.1, from coordinate 160,867,704 downwards.
TCTTCTCGTAATAGGCATCCAAAGTCCGACCAGGACCGGAGACCACCCCTGTTACCCAACCCAACCTCCAGCCGCTTGCCCTAAGTTGGCTGAATTTAAAGCATGTAACAAGATAGTGTAGCATCTCACAGAACAACTCTAGGTTAAGATCACAATTGTGACCGACTCAACCAAGTCTAACCATCCTATACCAATAATCCAACCATACCAAACCATATCAAAACAAGGGCCTTAAACTAGTCTATAACCAAGGATGTTCCAAAACATAATATCATTAATCCCAAAAAGAAATATGAAGGAAAATTGAGACATTATGTCCGATGATGGCAGCCTCGATACCAATACCAATGCTAAGGCTGACACCCATAATGATCCCGCCCATTCAAAACCATAGAAGTACTACAAAGCCTCTAACCAATAGAATAATGAAATCTAGTTGGGACATACCCCCACCAACCATAGCTAAAACCAATATCCAAAATTAAATTAATGTGTCTAGAAATATCCATAACATAAAATGGAGCCTTTTTAAAGGATGAAAGATCACCACTTCAATCGAAAAGATTATTCCTGAGTCGATCACTATGTAGGAGGAGTAGAACGACTGGCTCCTGCATAGAGTGGGTATACAGCCGCCGGTAGACAGGATTAGCGAGTGACCGCTAGCATGATCTCAGGGCTAGGATAAAATAATGCCATTTATAAGAACCAAGTAAAACTATCTATGTGCACACAACCATACATATAAATATATAACCATGTCGGGAAAAGGGAACGAGTTTAGCATGCCTTTAAAACCTTTACTTGGATTGTGTAGCTTTGACATCCTAAACTACCCACGGGCTATATGGGTTAAGCTCTCCCTTCTAAAAGGGTCCCAGTGCGTGTAGCCGTATAACTAGGGAAGAAAACCTTGGGATGACTAGTACATCTCCTAAATATAGTGTGACATAATGTATACCGTCACCAAGATCAACCTCATATCTGGAAATATGAGTTTCCAATTTTGGTCCCCCCAGGACCACCACCTTTCATGGCTTGGCTACACATCTCACCATTATTCCCCAATTAAAAACCAATTCCTAAATAACAAAACCATTATCCATTTATTAAACAAGGCCATTAATATTGGTATCGTCATACCAATCCTTACTTGCAAGTATTATCCATAGACAACCATATAAAGGTTTAAGGGGACTTTCAAGTGCCCTTCCATTTACCATATTAAACCACTAAGGGGATTCCATGTGCCCCTAAAGCATAACCATTAGCCATTTACCATTCCAAGCCATTTAAGTCATGCATAATTCCTTTACCAAGCTTTAAAACAAGCAAGAGTTCCATTAAAAGTAGTCAATGCGATAAACATATCTTTACAAGCATTTTGTCAAACACATTGGAGGAAACATATGACAATAACCAATTCCCATTACCATTAAACCATTCCATACAATCTAATTGTCCAAAACCACCATATATGCATATAAAATCATAATTAAAACCATGGTAAACCATAACCAACCATTTAATATAAAAAACTCTAAATCATATTTGCAAACCAAAATCATACAATCAATGAAATCATGAAACCATTCATAAAAACTATGCCTTTCTATAAAATTAACAATGAGGGAGGAGAACATGCCTTAAACAAAGATGATGACGGAAAGAAATCACCAGGACAAACCCCAAATTGATCCTTTAGTTGAAACCCTAGCTTCCCTCTCCCAAAAGCTCTTAAGAAAATTACAGAGTGTTTTAGAAAAGTTTTTAAGTGATAATGAATGGAATAATAGGGTAAATAATCTCCCAAGTAAGTTAGAAGTTGTGGGACCTTATTAGGATAAGTGGGGAAATACCCAAAATACCCTCACTTAAGTTTCACCAAAATCCCATCACAGAGGTATGACTGACCCACACGAGTCGTACCCTCCTATACGATTGGTATCCTCCACTAGTATCCTAGCCTCATCCCTTGGATCCAACACTGTCCAGCATTCGACTCATCCAACCAAGTCGTATTGATAGAACACGATCCATACCTTTTGCAAATTTAAGCTCCAGGAAGATTCAAACACTGTCCACCATATAAGTCCATGGTAAAACTCGTACCCTGCCTTACGAATTACGATGACCGACATACTCAGATCCAACCCAATTAACCAAGTCTAATATTAAGTTAAGAAACCAAACAATCTATAACCACCAATACAACTCGTACCCCTAAGTCGTACCTATTCCAGTAACCAAAATCCATCCCACCAACCAATACTGGTCAGTATACGACTAGACCTTACCCTCCGTACCCTAATATATGGCTCGTGCCCTCAAGTCATATTGGGTCCAAAGACCAAAATTCCAGGAAATTTTCTAAGAGTGAAAACCCAGGGTGTTATACCCTTCTACAAGGGCCATGGTGCGTGTTAGCTGCAAGAACTAGGGGTTAACAAAGACCAGGGAATGCCCCAACCCCACGTCACACCAAGATACAATTATATCAATAGTGTGAACCATGCACACTGGTCATCAAGACCAAACTTTCTGACGACAATCACGAGTTTCCAGTGTCTGTACGTCAGACCTATACCTTCACGGCTAGCTATCACAACCCCCATTATTGCCCAATTTAAGCCTTTAGCACATAACCAAAAAACAATTTCAAAAGTCAATTATTAAGGCATTATAAAGTGTAATCATCATAATGACTATAGCTTGCAAGCAATGTCACCAGCCAACACTTAGGGGAGTCCTTCGTACCCCACAAACTTTCTTATTCAAATAACTTAGAGGGGTTTTTTGTACCCCCACAAGGTTTTCAAAACCAACCTTAAATATTTAACCTTATTTTCCATGGATTAGTTTCAAGAAATAGTCAAACCAAACAATTTGGGGATTGCATTGTACTCCTAGTTCGAATTCTCACATTTCTCAGAACTACTAACCAGTTTTACGAAAACAAGGTTGGGGTTATAACCTCTTAAAGAGTCACAGGATTAAAGCAATTTACCATTATCAAGTTCAACCACCATACCCATGCAAGAACATGTTTAAAACCATAATTAAACAATGAGAATCAATATTCATCCATGAACAACCAAAAACCCCAACTTTTATTTCAAAACCATAACAATACTATGAAAATCATAACTTAAAACATGATTTTTTAAAAAATAACAATGAGAGAGGAGTAACGTACCTTAGACACCAAGAAACACGAAGAGAAGTCACCCTAGAAAGCCTTAATTGATTAGCTTGATGAAACCCTAGCTTTTTCTTGAATGGAGAATTTGAGAGAGAATTTGAGAGTGTTTTGATGAGAATAAAGTGTTAATAAAGTCCTAAGGGATGTTTTAAGTCCTGGTATCAAAGGGAATTAAAGTGGGAAATGTCCAAAATTCCCCAACTTAAAAGTTGTAAAAGGTCGTATGTGGTTACGAGTCGATCGCTTCACTCGTGACCACAACCTACGCCTTGTGCCCTTGAGTCATCACAAGATAGTGAGTTGGACGCCTATATGATGTCCACCATATGATTCCATGATCCCACTCATGACCTGACCATATGACTCGTATGGCCTAGTCATATCCAAGAAAGAACCCAACGGATTGGACACTGGAAAACATACAACTCAACTCTACCACTCGCAACCTATCCCCACAGCTCTTAGTGAGCCTCTCATACTAAGAGCCAAGCCTAGGCACTAAGTTACTGATTTGATTAAGGATCATCCTAACATCTCATCACCACTCCTAACGAGTTATACCACCAAGTCATTACCATGACTAAAAATCCAACCACCACCCACTTGACACCTAACGATTAGGGTCACCTGACCCATACCTACACCATATAAATCGTATAATAAGTCATTACTAAGACAGTGAGCTCAAAGCTCAAGAATTTTGCCAAGGGCCAAAATTTAGGGTTTTTCAATTGTCCCTCACTTGGATCATTCCTCCTCGAATAATGGGACAAGGTAGTGACTAGCACAATTAAACATCCAAATATCTCTACTCTTACCATTAAGATAGAAAACAGATTTCATAATCTTTCTTTAACAAAGACCGAAAACAAAGATATTAAGATCAAAACATAACTTAAGCACAAGTTTTTGAAACAGGAAATAGGAATGGATACTTGGACTTCATGTCCTTTTCAACTTCCCATGTAGCCTTTTCCACCTTGTGGTTCCTCTATAGAACCTTTACCAAAGCTACATCATTGGTCCACAACCATCGAACCTACTAATCCAAGATCTCAACAAGGATCTCCGCATAAGATAGTGAATCCAAAATACCAATATCCTTGATAGTCACAATATGTGATAGATCACCTACCCACTTTCTCAACATAGAAATATGCATCACCGAGTGAATAGAGCTCAAACTAGAAAGCAACTCCCACTCATACGCAACATTGCCCACCCTTCTCAAAATGACATACAGACCAACATACCAAGGACTAAGCTTCTTTTTATTCCAAACCTCATCACTCCATTTATTGGAGACACCTTTAAGAACACCATATCCCCAACCTCGAACTCTAACTTTTTGCTCATCACATCTGCATAGGACTTTTGGCGACTTTGGGAAAATTTAAGCCTATCATAAATAACCTTCACCTTCTCTATGTCTTGGTGAACCAAATCCAGACCAAAGATCTCTGCCTTACCAACCTTAAGCCACCTAATAGGAGACCTATACCTCCTACCATACAAGGACTTATACAGAGTCATCCCAATGCTAGAGTAGTAGATATTATTATATGTAAACTCTATAAGAGTCAAATACTCAACCCAACTACCACTATAGTCAATCACATAAGCTCAAAGTATATCTTCCAATATCTGAATAGCTCTTTCCGCTTACCTTTCTAATTGCGGGTGGAAAGCAGTACTAAAACTCACCTTGGTCCCTAAAACCTTTCTAAAATAAATGCTAAAAGTGTGATGAAAATTGTATACCATAATCTAAGAAAATAAAAACAGGCACCCCACCTATATCACCCTTGAACCTCATCAAGATAGGATCTAACACTTGTTTCTCCTTCACTCAACATATCGGGATGACTTTTCCACCTCCTAAAAAAACACACTACTATCCTCAGAGTCCAAGAGATGAAATCTGAGGTTAGCTAAATGGTGAACATCTTTCACCAATCCTCATTTTCCCTCATAGATTACCTACAAAGAGCATCAGCAATCATATTACCTTTACCTAGATGGTAGTAAAGACTTATGTCATAATCCTTGAGCAGATCAAGCCATCTCCTTTGCCCGATGTTAAGCTCTTTCTAGGTAAACACATATTGTAGGCTCTTATGATTTGAAAAGATATCAAGATGCACTCCATACAAATAGTGATGCAATATTTTCCAAGTGAACGCCATAGCCAATAGCTCCAAGTCATGAGTTGGATAATTTATCTCAAGCACCTTCAACTATCTAGAGGCATAAGCTATCATCTTGATATGCTACATCAAATACAATCAAGCCCCACATGGGATGCATCATAATAGACTACAAAAGCATCAGTGTCTTCAGGCAAAGTAAAGACCGATGTTGAATTTAGCTTATCCTTCAGCTTCTCAAAACTACCCTTACAAGAATTACGCCATAAGAACTTTATTTTCTTCTGAGTTAACTTATTTAGCAGGGTAGCAATAGTCAAAAAACTTTCCATAAACCTCCTGTAGTAACCACCAAAACCCAAGAAGCTCTAAATATTAGTTAGAGTAGTAGGTCTAGGTCTCTTCTTAGCCACTGCAACTTTTTAAGGATCCACCATGATCCCTGCACTAGAAATGACATAGCCTAGAAAAGTGATAATGTTCAACCAGAATTCATATTTCAAAAATTTGGCATACAACTACTGATCCTTTAGGGTCTACAATAATATACTAAGGTGATCAACATGATTAACCTCACTCTTCGAGTACACCAAAATATCATCTATGAACATAACAACAAACAAATCCAGAAACCAATAAAAGACTCAATTCATCAAATTCATGAATGTTGCTGAGGCATTGGTCAATGCAAAATACATAACCAAAAACTCAAAATGCCATACCGGGTATGGAAGGCATTCTTAGGGATATCCACCTCCCTAATATTTAGCCGATGATACCCGACCGAAGATCAATATTGAGTAAAAGTTAGCACCCTAAAGCTGATCAAACAAAAGATCTATCCTTGGAAGAGAGTACTTATTTTTTACCGTCACCTTATTTAGTTACTGGTAATCAATACAAATATGAAGGGAAC
>NC_061115.1:160836855-160858439 GCF_002878395.1 Capsicum annuum | reverse complement strand
AACAGTACACATTAAGGAAAAAGAGTTTTAATAAACCAGTAATGACATCAGGTGATGCCTCAAACTCCTAATGGGTAGTGAGAGTATAGAGTCTATTCTGACCAGTACTGGAGCTAGATAGTGCACCCTTTGGTACCATAGCTAATGAAGAGACAACGGTAACTTTTTTTGACCTAAAAGAAACCTTAGCTACTGGAAAGTTTCTACAAATATGCCGCAACTGACCACAGTTGAAGCACTTGTGCTTTCTTTCAGTATAGTAACCCCGATGTAATCGACCACAAAATCTACAGGGACGATAGGATGGATCTGATTAGGGCCCATTAGCTTGAGATTGGGCACTTGTTGCCCTGTAATTATTGCCACTATAAAAATGCTTGTCTCCCAACATCTTTAAAAAGAAAGCACTATCTATCGAGTAAGACCCAGAATCGCCTTACTTTTTTTAGGACCATTTCCTACCATTTATGTCACTCTTTTGTTGGCCACCACCTTGCTCTATAAAATAAAAAATTTTGCGTTGCCTCTTGATCTTGGATGTATTTATACGCCTAAGCGTCATAGCTTACCCATATTTTAGCTAAGTTTAAAAAACAAAGTGCCTAGTTTCTTTTGTTTTTACTCTACTTCTATGTAATTGAGCTAACCGATATGATTAGCATGATTTCGGGTATTAATAAGGTAGATGGAGACATAATGAGACTATAGAATATGGATGGAATATGAAATAAGAGAAAAGTAGCTTGTTGGACCAAATATGGCACCTAGAAACTATGTCTAAGACTAATTTGTCATTTATAATTAGTTCAGGGTCTTAGAAGGCAAATATGAGAGAAAAGATTATTAAAAAGACTTGATGCTAAATTTTTATGATTATTCATTAGTCTGTAGTATTTTTTAACAAGGGAATAGCGGATTAGGGTGGAGAGAGAAAATGTTTCTCTTGTTTTGACTATTCGCACACCAAGATCGTCTTCTAGTTTTTGGTGTGATGAATATTTATATTATGATTCCTATTTTATTCATTAGTAGCTAAGTTTATTAGTTAAGTTTATGGAATCCTTGTAGCATAAAATCTATTACTTTGGGTTTTGAATTCATCATGTATTGATCTACTTATATCATACTCTCTTCATTTATCTTGAATTCTTATGGTTGTAAACATAGAGGACATGCCTTAAAACTCAACTTGTTTGATAGAAAGGTTGAGGTTCAAAAAAGAGAGTAATGACAAAAAAAATAGGATTTCTAACCCCTATTTCATATGTTAATGCCTTAACAGGATTAACTACTTGGAGATTTTGTATTCTTTTTTTTGTAAACACTTTTGATTTGAGAGAACTAAAGTGAATTAGTCCTTGTTGGTTTAGAAACACTAGGATTATGTTATTAAATATAATATGTTTCTCTATAAGCATAATACATGTATAAATTCGTAAAGCCCATAGTTAGAAAGTATTGAAAACTACAAGGTGGACATAACCCTAGCTTGCTATTTTTCTAAATTCGAATACTACTACACATATCTCATCTTTTTAAAATGAAACCATTAATTTGTGAACTGAATCAAATTCCCCCTTTTTGTTTTATGAAAATGAATGATTAATAGTCAACTAATCTACATACAACTTCATTAGTACCATATTCCCTGTGGGATTCGATCCCAACCTAGTTGGGTTCTATATTTGACAGTGATTGCTTTCTCTCTCATAAGAGAGATGTAATTTGTGCATATCAAAATTTGGCGCCATTGTCAGGGATTATAGTTGTCGATTGAGATTATTTGTATTAATTGACAATTATTCAAGTTTCCTTATTTTACATTTATTTGTTGTTTTTGTTCGTTACAGGCTTATTATTGTTTATGCCATGAACTAAAATTTTAGGAGAACCTTTATTACCCTTCAATCCTGAACCTCATCTCATTAAAAGAATGGCAAACCAACAAAAGCTGAAAAATTAGCCGCTTTGGCTAATGCTCAATTAAATTAATAGAATGTACATAACCCTAGTCGGGTACCTAATATAGATAAAGAGGACCTCGGAGATGATGATTTAACTAACCTGGCTAATAGGAGGTGTGCAGTAGGGGTAGTTGCAACTATAAATTGAAATCATCCATTTAGAGGATAACTACACCGCCAAGCTGTATAGTTTGATGTTGATAATAATGTGGACAATTTAGATAGAACTGGATCTATAGGGGAAATCATTCTATCACCACTAGCTCCTGGGGTGAAATTCAACATCACCAGTACTATGATCCAGCTAGTAAATTTGAAAAAACTCTTTGGTGGATTACCTGGTGATGATCCAAATCTACATTTGGTGAATTTTATCAGTACTTGTAAGTCATTTGATAATCTTGAAGTGGAACAAAATGCTATTTATTCAAGATTGTTCCTATTGTCTCTATCTGGAGAGATAACTATGTGGTTGAATAAAATAACTCCTGATTCTATAACAAGCTAGAGGCAATTGAAAGGAGTTTTCCTAAAATATTTCTTTCTGCACTCCAGAATGTTATAGTTAAGGGATGAGATCAGTAAATTTAGGCAATTGGCTAATGAAGCTTTACATGAGACTTGGACGAGGTTTAAAAAGAAGTTGACTCAATGCCCAAACCATAAGATGACTGATGAACAATTGATGGAAATATTCTACAGAGCTTTGAACTCACTTACAAAGCCAATAGTGGATAATGCTACAGGAGAAGCTTTTATGGAGCTCACCTTTACTGAGGCTGCGGACATGTTAGAAAAAATGACTAAGACAAGTAGAGCTTGGCATACCAGATTTTTTGTGGTAGCACGAAACACTGGGTCTAGTGTAATATCAGTAGAGCAGCGTAGGAGAGAAGAGAAGCGTGATCAGGATATAGATCAAATAAAAACCCTAATAGATCTTCTCATGAAATATTTACTATTAGGGAATGCAGAAAAGGCAAAAGCTATGGGGTCCCATGGTAACAGAGATGAATCAAAGACCAAGAAAGAGGATAACTACTTCTATAACCAGGGGGTTTCTAGATCAGTGGTCAAGGAAACACAGGTTGGAACCATCAAGGAGATTAGATAAATAAAAGTGATAAGAGTGGACTACATGTACCTCCTAGAATCCATGATAATGTTGCCAACAGTACAGGCAAAATGTCAATGGAGGACGTGATGGAGAAACTATTGAAGGGAGTTAAGGTGACCGATTCTGGGGTGATTACTATGAAGAGTGACATATCTTTCATGAGTCAACTAGTAAATTTGCACTCAATCACTATTAAACAATTGGAGCAGTAGATAAGCCAATTATCTACAGTATTCAACTAAAGATAGAATGGGACTCTACCAAGTAATACAGTTTAGAATCTGAGGACTGATGGATTGCGTATGGCTATTACCACAAGAAGAGGTAAGATGTTATGTAGTACAGGATTGGGAGCATCCTCTCATACTGATGTAGTCAAAATAGATTGGGAGATGGTTGATGAATCTTCAGTAGTACCCATGCAGTAGGAAAGTTCAGAAAAGAAGAGTGCAGAAGTAGAACAACCACCTAAGCTGAAGCATTCTAGTGATATGGAGCAAGGCATAAGAAAAGAGGTAAAAGTTGCTTCAGTTGAAATCCCAAGGCCATCACCACCATTTCCACAATGATTACGAAAGAAGATGAAGGCAAGTTTAACAAATTCACAGCAATGTTGAAGTAATTAATAGTGAATGTGCCTTTAGTTAAAGAACTTAAGCAAATGCCAAGATATGCTAAATTTATGAAAGATTTTATGATAAAGAAATAAGTGGTAAGCTAAAAATTGGTGGATAATCTCTATCATTGTAGTGTTATATCTATAAGGTCACTGGTGCAGAAGAAGGCAGACCCAGGAGCATTCACCATACCTTGTATGATTGGGTCTCTGGATTTTGCTAACGCCTTATGTGATCTGGGAGCTAGCATCAATCTGATCTCGCTAGCTATTTATAATAAGTTGGGTTTGGAAGACCCCATACCCACAAACATACGACTTATAATGGTGGATAGATTGGTGAAAAGGTCGGTTGGGATTCAACATGATGTACTTGTAAAGGTGGCAAATTTTATATTTTCTTTCGACTTTGTAATTCTTGATTGCGAAGTGGACTTTGAAGTACCCATAATTTTGGGCAGGCCGTTCTTAGCAACCGAGAGAGTATTAGTAGACCTGGAGTTGAATGAGCTGAAATTTAGGCTCAAAGGGAAAGAGGTTAGTTTTGAAGTATGTAAATCCATGAAACAACAAAAGGCGATGAGTGTCTTTTCAATTATTGATGTATTCTATGAAGATGAGCGAGATGTACCATTTAAGGATAGACCTATTATGGAGACCATAGCTGGTTTGGTTGAACTTGCAAGTAAGGATGTGAGTGACTTCAAAGTGTCTTGACTTGGAATAAAGAATTTTCTTGATCCAACAAATGAGGTACAAATGGGATCATCGATGTATCTTGATGAAGTATGAGTAGTCCAGATAATCGAGTCATGCCGCAATATTAAATCAGGCGCTACATGGGAGGCAACCCATGATTTTATTTTTATTTTATCATGTTAAATAAAAATACAAAAATAAGAGTCGAGCCACGACCAAAACTACAGCGCTTGGTGGGAGGCAATCCATCCTTCTAATTATTTTTAGTTGCTTTTGATTAAGTGTAGGTGCATGAAGTGCTAAGAAGGTGATTGTTACAAAATTTGGTTTGTAATTGAGCTATGTCAACGTTGGCAAGTTTAGAAGTAATGGGGACATTACAGGTAAGTTGGAATGGTCAAATATGTAAGCCTTGAGTCATGACTCATGTTAGAGTTATGACCCAAATTATGTAAATTCGCCCCCCAAAGTTTCACGGTGTGACTTTATTTTATGATTTTCAAGGAGGTCTGTGGTGGTAGCGTAGGGGGTGCAAGGGCGAAGGTAGTGTATGAGGAATAATGGGGTGTGAGGGTGAAGCCCCCACAGTACGGACCTTTCTCAATATTTTATATAAAGAATGGGGTGAATGGTGTCCAAGTTTGAGTGTACTACAGGGTGTGTGATGCCCAAGTTTACATAGGCCATAGCGAAGGCATTGCCTAAGACATAGCCTAAGCACACTACATTAAGTAGGCATTACCTGTATTGTGCACACCTTAACTTGTGTGACACCTTATGCGGCACACACCTTAATGTTGGCAATTGCTTTTGCGTCGCACACCCAACCGCACACCCTCACTGTTTCACTTGTGCAATACCTTAGGCGGTGCATACTTAAACTTGTATGATAACATATGTGCCGCACAGTTACCTTTATGCGATAACATGTGTGTTGCATACGATACCATATAGGCTCACTGTTTTACGTGTGCAATGACCAATGCAGCATATACTTAAACTTATGCGATAACTTGTGCGCCGCACACCCTTCCAATTTCAACTTATATCCGTCTTTGAACTGGGTCAACCCAACCCAGATTTCATTCTTTCAATAGACTTCACACCCTAAATGGCCAAATTCATCCTTATTCCACCCCCAAGCCATACAAGATTTCTCCCTCACCATTCCCCTTGTCCTTCAAGATTCTTCTTTGCTTCATCATCTCAACAATTCTTCTTTTATTTCTTTAATCTTTCATCTTTAAGGTAAGTTTTTCTTTTCTTAATCCTTAAGTGTTGTGACTTTAAGTTGTAGTTGTTAATTAATTTCTTGAGGATTATGGACTAAATTCTTGCCATGGCTATGTCAAGGAGCGGTTTTAAGCATCTTGGAAATATAAACATCATTATTATAGTACACACCATTGTTGTAGGACTTTGCGCTTTTGCATGTGATTGAATTGTTTGTGACAAAGATAGTTTAGTTGTGTGGCCATTATTTCTGTAATACCCTGATCGTTCCTTAAGCCTAAATCCATCTTTTAAACAAATAGAAAGACTTCCAAAGTAATTGATGTTTACAACATGTGGTATTTCTCTAATTTCTACTTTTTTCCATGTGGAGAATTAAATATGGTTTCCATCGATACCAAATTTGCCCAAATCAAACACTCGGGTGAAGAGTTAGAGCCATTTTAGTGAGACAGTGTGCCACCTGGCACTTTAACGTGTTGCGAAGAAAGCCAAAATAACAATTTTCATTTTCCAGTGAGCCTTTCTGATATTGGCACATCGCGCTAAGGCTTAATATCAGAATTGTCAAATTCCAATGCACCAACGCGATTCCACCGCATTGCGATGCCCTTCTAGGTCATGACCAAGGTGGTAAATGGGACTTCACCGCGTCGCGCCACTGAGTAGTTTCCTAATTTTCAAATCTAGTGAAGGTCCACAATCATGGTGTGTCATGCCAGGAACAAAAATCGAGCTCCAGTTATAGAATTTGGTCAAGGGTATTTTAGTCTTTCTACCTATCCTTACCTACTACATATATACAAATAGAGGATAAAATCCTCATTTTCCTCTTCCATTTCATCCAAAAGCTAGGGTTTCTCTCTAAAATCCCATCCAATTCTTATCTAAACATCTCAAAATTGAGCCGTAGTTTTCACAAATTAGATCAAGATTCAAAACTTCTAAGTCAATAAAATCAAGAACCCTAACTCAAGAAGTGGGAAAAGAAGTTCCAATCAAGTTTCTTCATCTCAAAATCATAATCAAGGTATTTGGTACTTGAACAAGAATATCCTTTCATTGTTGTGCCTAAAATATTGATTTTTTATTATTGGAATTTCGTGATTGTGCAAAGTGGGTTTATACCCAAATTACTTTATGGTTGAGTTATTAGAATTTAGCTATTCAAGATTGATATACATGACAATTTCATTGTTTTATTTCCTAAATTGAGAATTTATGCTATGAATTGTATATTGCTACTATGAATTAGAATTGATGATTTCCAAGTGATAAATGATAAGAGTCATGATTTTAAGATTTTCCATGGGAAGTTGATTATTGAATATATATATTGACGTTTGAGTTTAAGAGTGAAGAATGAATCTTGTGATGCTTTCATGATGTTTTGACATTTGATATGAATTAATAAGCAAGTCGTCTTGATGTTGAGAAAGCTTGTTTTGTGTTGAGTCGAGTTAGGAATCCATAAATTATTTATGATTTACCAATGAGATATATTCATGATTTTGGTCTCTATGGTAGACCCTTAAGTTTATTAAGGTGGATTTCCTAACGCGTTCTGAGCTTAAGTCTACGAGTAGTATTTAGCACCGAGCAAGAAGTGTGGGTTCAGCGCATCCTACTTCTCCAGAACTACGTGCCACTGTAGGATAAAGATTAAGGGCCAAAGGCCAGATAGTGATCACTAAAGTTAAGGTTCTACTCCGATGGCAAAGATAGAATAGCTCTCCCCAACATGGGCAAGACGTTGGACTCCATGTAATCTCACATGGTTTATGTCGGTTATAAGAAACTCCCAAGTCCATAAGAGTTTACATTTCTGGAGTCACAAAGTTACTCTAAGTCTTGAGTTGAGTATAATGATTTATGAGATTTATGATGCTTGCATTACTATTGATGATTTATAAGGAATATATTTCAGCTAATTCAAGCGAAGAGAGTCATTATTGATAGCATGCATGATTTTCTTATATATTTATGATAATGTTAATAATGATGCATACACCCCCACATACTCAGTACATTCCTAAGTACTGATTCTCATACTCTTCTGTGTTCTATATTTCCTTGTGATGTAGGTTCGGGTGCTCAGTCTCAAGAGCGACAGTGATCTTTGAGTACCTTTATCTACATTTCTACAGTTGGTGAGTCCTCATGGTTCGAGGACCTATGTCCCTGAATTTTCCTTGTTAGTAGATGATTGTTTCCTTTCAGTTCAGTATGAGTCAGTTGGAGATCTGTCCCAATGGCTCCTCAGTCATATGTAGTAAGGCTTTTGTCAGACTAGAGTACTAGTATGTATAGAAATTTTAGTATTTTGTTTGTACAGGACAGTATTTCTCCATAATTAAGTATGTTTAAGTTCATGACATGATTATTTTTCCCTATTTTAGCATGATTACCATTACAGTGAGTTCTGAAACTGATGGCAAGCTTAGATGGTTAGCTTGAGGCGACGTGTGGCCTTAAACACCGTGTGACGTCTCGAGATAGGTTCTTGGGGTGTTACAATTTCACAACTTACTTGATGGAACATGGTGTTGGTTAAATCATATGAAAGTGGTGGAGTTTTGTGTATATTGATATGGTGAAGCTCTAAGGCATAACTTTGTTTAAGAATTGTTTCATTGAAGTAAAATTTGTGGAATTGAATTGAGTGAATTGTATTGTGACTAATGTTTGTGTACCATATAAAAGTGTATGTCGGCAAAGTCTGAGTACCCAACAATAACACTTAATTGGTTTATACTAACAAATTAAGTATGGGGTAGTGACTTCTCCACCTTTATCTTAATTGTAGTTAGTTTCATTATGTGTGGCTGACGTGGATGATGTGATGAATACAGTAAAAATGGCTCCAATAATGATCTCCATGCAGGTGGTGTAACTCCTAATATGGATGAGGAGTACTACTAGCCAGGTTTTTTATCTTGTTATTTGTATTGGGGACAGTGCTTAGCTTAAGTGGGGAGGGGGGGTTACTTTACTAGTTTTGTAAGAAAATAGTACCTTCTCCTTAGTATACTTCTGTGATAGGATTAGTATTTTGTTTATTTTGTTTCTTGTTAGATGTTTGTTTGATTTAGTCATAATTAGGTGATTTTCTCGATGATGGATGGATGACGACCGTCTTAAGAGAAAATTAGTGATTTACTTGCATGTAATGGTTCTTGTGGATCATATGGCATTATAACATAAGTATGTGATGGATCATTACGTTTGAAACACCTAGGCTCTAGTTGTGACTCTTGTTTTGATTATTGGTTTTATTTGAATTCATTTAATTATTGGGTCGAGAATCTATAATGCGCCTAATTGAGTTGACCATGTGCCATGAGTGTGTAAGAATGTTGTATATTCCTTATTGCAACTGATGTTAGAACTTGCTTGGTGTGTGTGCAAAGCGAAATAAAGATTGTGAGTTTAGGAGATAATTTAGGCATTTCTTTGACA
Organism: Capsicum annuum; assembly: GCF_002878395.1. Lineage (NCBI taxonomy): Eukaryota > Viridiplantae > Streptophyta > Magnoliopsida > Solanales > Solanaceae > Capsicum > Capsicum annuum. The sequence continues at coordinate 160,849,351 of NC_061115.1, read as the reverse complement.
GCCATTGTTCTTGCCTTCTTTTGGTCTACCTTTGGACATTATCTTAGCTAGCCCAGTTGAGCCTTTATCTTGTTCTTTTGTTAGCCTCATATGTAGCCTAACCCATTCTTTAATAGACTGTAATTTGATCCAAAGCTCCTAAGCACTTTAATGTAAAATCAATTTGAGCTAGGAGTTTGACCATAAAAGGAAAAAGGTGAAATTGATGCCCCAAAGGCTAGTTATTGGCGTGTGAAATTGATGTGGTTGGGAGAAGCGAAAATTGTTGAAAAAGTTCCAAATTTTATCCCGTACAGGTTACAATGAACCTGTTTTGCCCCGGGTCTTTCTTGGACATTGTCCAGCTCAACTAAGGCAAATTGCTTAAGTTGAGGGTGGTTATCATAAGTGTGCGTAATGTGAAATGGGTGCAAAAAAAAATTATTTGAAAGAGTTGTATACCCCCACCATAGTGTTATCAATTGAGTTTAATGAAATGGGGTGAAAACAAAAGATATGGGTAGATGAAAATGGTGTAAATTGGTTGTTAGAAATTGGTCTTAGTTGCATAATGTAGTGTATTAAAGTTCTTAGTGAAGATAGTCACTATTTCTAGCCAAAATAGTCCTACCCATCCCTTAGCCTGCATTACAACCCATAAAAGACCTATTTGATCCTAATCTTAGCATTCTGATATTAGTGGAGCATTACACTAAGGGCAAGCATATGGTCATCAGTTGTAATTTAAGAATTCTTTGTGAGAGTGAGCGCAATTTGATTCTTGTACCCATTTTTGTAGAAATTGCATGATTGTGAGTGATCATGGGTAAATTTCTTGTTGTGAGGTCACATGGTTGATGAAGGTTGGGTAATTTATATGATTTCTTTGTTTAAACGGTATGCATGAATTTTCCAACTTAATGAGTCTATTCTTGAGGGTAGGTTGTCTCTAGTAATGATTCATGAATCTACTTCTCGTCCATAATTGTTGTGTGAGCCTATTTGAGCATCTTGTTTTTCATTTGTGGGTGTTAATACTTGTAGTATGCATAAATGGATAAGTTGTTCGAGGAAGAACAAAGCATTAAGTGTGGGGTGGTGATCTTGGGTGTATTTATACACCTCCGCATCATAGCTTACCAATATTTTAGCTAAGTTTGGAGAACAAAGTGCCTAGTTTCTTATGTTTTTACTCTACTTCTATGTAATTGAGCTAACCAATGAGATTAGCATGATTTCAGGTATTAATGAGGTAGATGGAGACAAAATGGGACTGTGGAATGCGGATGGCATATGTCACAAGACAAAAGTAGCTTTTTGGATCAAATGTAGCACCTAGAAACTATGTCCAAGACTAGTTTGTCATTTATAATTAGATTATGGACTTAGAAGGCAAATATGAAAGAAAAAGATTATTAAAAATACTTGATGCTGAATTTTTATCATTAGTCATTATTCTGTAGTATTTTTTGAACAAGGGAATAGTGGCTTAGGGTGGAGAGAGAAAATGTTTCTCTCTTGTTTTCACTATTCGCAAACCAAGATCGTCTTCTAGTTTATGGTATGATGAATATTTCTTTTGTGATTCCTGTTTTATTCATGAGTAGAGAAGTTTATTAGTTAGGGTTATGGAAGCCTTGTATCATACAATCTATTACTCTGGGTTTTTGAATTCATCATGTATTAATTTGCTTATATCATACTCTCTTCGTTTATCTTGAATTCTCGTGGTTGCAAACATAGAGGATGTGCCTTAAAACTAAACTTGTTCGATAGAAAGGTTGAGGTTAGAAAAAGAGAGTAATGACTACAAAATAGGATTTCCAACCCCTATTTCATATGTTAATACCTTAATTGGATTAACTACTTGGAGATTTCGTATTGTTTTTGTAAACACTTTTGATTCAAGAGAACTAAATTGAATTAGTCCTTGATAGTTGAGAAACACTACGATTATGTTATTAAATACAATATTTTTCTCTATAAGCATGATACATGTATGAATTCGTAAAGCCCATAGTTAGAAAGTATTGAAAACTACAAGGTAGACATAACCCTAGCTTGTTATTTCTCTGAATTCGAGTACTACTACACATATCTCATCTTGTTAAACTAAAACCATTAATTTGTGAACTGAATCAAATTCCCCCTTTTTGTTTTACGGAAATGAATGATTAAAAGTCAACTAATCTGCATACAACTTAATTATAACCATATTCCCTATGGGATTCGACCCCAACCTAGTTGGGTTCTATATTTGACAGTTACCGCTTACTCTCTCATAAGAGAGGTGTAATTTAGGCGTATCACCTCACCCCTATCTCCACCTACTTTTTCTTCTCTTCCTCAACCTACTACATGTGCACCACCAACCTGGAGATGTCCATATCCTTATTTAACAAGAAAACCTTACCCTTCAAAATCAAGTCTTATGATAACCCAAAAGTGAACTTCCTCATTCTAGCACTTATGCCAGAAACCAACTCCGGAGCATACCGATACAACTGGTGAAACTTTAAGGCATACTCCTTGACTGACATCTTGCCCTGCTAAACTATTTCACTTTCGCTCCCTCATCACTTGAGGAAAGAAGCAGTCCAGGAAAGTACTACAAAAATCATCCCATAAGGCTAACTCAGCATTGTCACCCTTAACAGATCCTATTCCTCGTACCACTGATAGGCCACATCTTTCAACTAGTAGGTAGACTCCATTCTCTCTACATTATTGGTATGCATATCATGGAATATCTTTTTGATATCATTAAGGAAACTTTAAGTTTCCTCCTGGACCTTAACTCCAGTAAAGGTTAGAGGGTTCAACCTCACAAACTTGCCAACCCTTGTATCCTCAGACGACGGAATAACAGAAGCGCTATGCTTGTCTTAAGAAGCTACCAACAGTGCCAACATATGAATAGACTGATGAAACTCAACATTCGTCATATCAGCCTAAGGAGCTTGGGAAGGACTAGAGGGGACGGGTGGAACTCCAGATGGACAATCAGGAACTAGACCCTATAAGTAGGACGTGTCCCATTAATATCATCCTCAGGTGGAATAGTAGAGCTTCCGTGAACTTCATATCTTCTAAGAGGCCTGATCTAAAATGCGAACAAACGAGAATTAAAGAAGATTTCAGGAACTTACACTCTACAACCCAAAAACAAAGCACAAGAAAGAGAAACATTCATAAATGCCTCATAGCCTCTCCATTATGAGTATGGTGTGCTACACACCCTTAAAACATAATCTAATCAACACGGCTTTGTAGAATTCTAGTCGACCATCAACCTAAGGTTTTGATACCAATCTGACACTACCCAAACCAGGGTCTAGTCGTATCGGGTATCTTAAGTCCAACCAGGACCAAAGACCACCCCCAATACCCCATCATTTATCACCCTACACTCAATATTAGATGAATTTCAAATATATAATAAGATAAAACATTAGTGATCTATAGAAAACAAAGTAAGTCTATAACAATAACCAAACATCCACAGCCAAATATCTGTAATAGCCTAAAAAATCCAAACCAAAATTAGAGCCATGTACCGAGCTTATGAGTAGTACATCATGGTTCTTTTATAGTTTTATGATTAAGTTAGATGTATATTAAGGCTTCAAATAACTCCCAGCTATCAGACGAATCAAAACATTCCTTACCGATTGAATTCTTGAGAAGGATATTGGTATAGTCAACTTTAAATGACCATACCTCTCATTATACTTGGAATTTTTAATTCAGGACCTATCAAAAGATAGATAATTGAATTATATTTCCAACAATACCAATTTCTCCTAAATTCAATATCGAAGCAAGGAGTTATTCCTATTTTACTCTAGCATGTCAGGCTAGAAATAGTGTGACGACATTCGTGGTAGCTTACCACATTTGTGATGCCCTATCACGAAGATCGTCAGTCTTAGGCAGAAACTAGCTCCTAAGTGATGACATTCGTGGTAGCTTACCACATATTTGACTCCATGTCACAAATGTTGTCAGCCTTAGGCAGAATCCATCTTCTGTGCGACGACACTTTTTACGGCTTGTCACATTTTTTGATGCCATGTCACAAATATCGTCAGCCTTAGGCAGAATTCAGCTTTTGTGTGATGACATGTTTTACGGCTTGTCAAATTTTCGATGCCATGTCACAAATGTCGTCAGCCTTTGGCAGAATCCAGCTTCTGTGTGACGACATGTTTTACGGCTTGTTATATTTTTGATGCCATGTCACAAATGTAGTCAGTCTTAGGTAGAATCCAGCTTCTGTGTGACGATATTTTTGATGGCTTGTAACATTTTTGATGCCACATCACAAATATCGTCAGACTTAGGAAAAAACCATCAATTCCAGCTCCTGTGTGATGACATTTTTGATGACTTATCACATTTTTGACGCCTTGTAACAAATGTCGTCAGCTACGATTTTTAGCAACTGGGAATTTATTTCATAAGTGTATTTTGGTCATTTCCTTCACCTTCCATGACTTATAACCCTAAAAAGGCATAATTTTTCCCATTTTTCTTCAGTTAATCATCTCAAAAACCCTCTCTTACGCTCTTAACCACAAGATTAGGGTTTTTTCTCAAGATCAAAATTCTCAAGAACAAGCCTAGGGTTTTCATAAAAGAGTCTATTTCAAGGAAATTTTGCCATCAATCTTCACAAATTCTTAAGCTAAGGTATGCGTAGTGTTCATCTCTGGATCCAATCCGTTCATAGAGCTCAAGAACCATGTTTTAAATATTATTTTGTAAACTTTTTGTGGTGATATGAGTATGTACATGTTGACGATTGTCGTTTAAGTTTCAATATGATGTCTAAAGGTGTTTTTAGGGAATATATATGTTTGTTAATTGAAAATCATGAACTTTAGGTGGTTTAATATGGTGCAAGAATGAAACTCACCTATTCCTTAAAAAATGCATGAAAGGTGTTTGATAAAATGCTTAGGATGCTAGAAATTCATGTTTGTATTATTCTATGATATCTAAATGACAAGTCCATGTTATCCATATACTTCAATGTGAATCTCATGTTTTTCATGTGTTGCTATTATGGTGGTATAAAGCATGTAAGATAATGGAGATATACAATAAGTACACGAAATATATCCATGCATTCCCTACTATGTTTAAGATATTGAATAAATATATGAAATGATATCCCCTACTTATGATATTATGAATAGTGGACTCAAATCTTGTAATCAAGTCATGTCATGTGTGTCAGTTTCCTTCTGTCGAGTCTTGGGGGTATTCGTACCTGAAAAACATAGCTATATGCCTAGATCTATGTCATGTTATCACAAAAATCTTAGTCAAGCTATAATCTATAGAACTCAGTCAGTCATGTGACTCAGGAAACCTCAGAAATCTCATGATCTCAGTTAACTCTCAGATAATAGTACTACTCCATCAGTCAACGAAAGTTAGTTAATCTATCCATATACAATCAGTTGAATCATGTTTAGTCTCTTCAGATGGGAGTATAAGTTAGCACTGAGTAAACCCAAGCATAGGACTCACCTACCAGTTTAGGGTGTGTTTCTTAGCAATCATCCTTGTGTTCCAAAACTATGTAGCCAGCATTGGTTGAGACTTCGCATCCTGTTATATAAGGGTAGATGAGGTAGCTTAACCTGTTATATGAGGGTTCCCACCATTCTCATTAGAGTTACATGTTACATGAGGGTTGCTCATATGTTGTCCTTACCAGTTATGTAGTATTGATACCTTTCCAGTTAGGGAAGAGATTGGACCCCATCTTAGCCATAATGGCACATATGAGGCATGTCAGTTAAATAACTACCTCCCATAGTTTTAGTTACAGATTTTAGGACTGTCAGCTACAGTCACCCAGTCTCAGTAAAGAACTTAGATAGTTCTTCAGATTTCAGTATATCAGGATTGTCAGTACAGTCAACTCAGATACAGTATGGGACGCAGATAGTTCCATCAGATTCAGGATTATCAGATACAGTCAACTCAGCTTTATAGTACAGATTCAATACTATTAGATATAGTCAATACTTATCATTGTAAATAGACTTATCATTAGCTAGGACTGATCGCAACTATAATCAATCAGTATTAGAATTATTAGATTTAAAGATCACCCGCTAGATAGGACTAATCTCAGACTAAGTCAAATCATCCTTATTATCAGTATACTCATGATCACCTGCTAGATAGGACTGATCTTAGATGTAGTTACTCCATGTAGAACGAAACTCAGATAGTTCCATCAAAACTTAGACTGTCAGATACAGTCGCTCAGTATCAGTTACATCAGTTAGGCTGATCATCATAATTATATCAGTTATATTAGTTTTATGAACTCATGTATCAGTCATATTAGTTACCAAATTTCATGATATCAGTATTCTGATTCAAGACTGTCAGACACAGTCAACTAGACCAGTTCATCATAATTTGAACTGTCAAAAAGAGTCGTTTATCTATTCCATATCTCAGTATCAGTACACTCATGTTGTCAGTATTCAGACTCAGTAGTCAGTATCTCCATGAGTTCAGTTACAGTTATGTATCCATGTATGTATTCTCACATTTATATTAGTCAGCATTGTTCATGCATATAACCCTTTGCATTTAGCCTACCTTACTCGTAAACTCATTATATTTAGACATACTGACGTATTTGCGCTATGGTTATTTCTCTTATGTTACACCATAAATTCAAAGGTACGAGCTCCAGATCAGCAGTAGTATTCCAGTGTTCAGAGTTTACAGTGAGTCCTTCTCATTCGAGGACAATATGATTATTGCTACATTTACTATTCAGTTGCTAGATGGAGTTAGTTGGAGACATATTCCTTCAACTCCTTATTCAGTTCAGTTAGAGGCTTTCAGACTAGATGTCAGATTAGATATTCAGATCTCATTATTTTTTATGATTTGTTTTGGTATTGTTATACCTTTTTCAGACATTTTGTTATCAGACGTTTATTCAGTTTGAACCTTATGGCCTTTCATGTTCATTTTTCTATATTTTATGTATATTATGCAGTATACAGGTACAGATATTAGTCATGGGTTAGCTTGTGGTCCTTCGAGGTCATGAGCATCGTGTATCATTTCCGATTCAGAAAATCGAGGTGTTACAAACTTAGTATCAGAGCCTAAGGTTCAATAGAGTCCTAGGAAGTCTAAAGCCATATCTAGTAGAGTCTTGTACATGTGTGTGTTGTGCACACTTATTTACAGGAGGCTATGAGATGTTTTAGGAACAGTTTCCCTTCTTTCATGTCTCAGATCGTGCTATAGAAAGGTTCTCTAAGAAAACTCATGTAGATTCTCATCATGCTTTATTTATGTCAACTTTACCTTACTTTTAAGGTAACAGAAGTAGTAAAGCTCAAGTCCTACAGATAGGGCTTTCCCAAATGGTCCCTACAGATAGCTATGGAATTTTCCTCATGCTCAATAGTATCCCATCAGTTCAGTTATGTCCCAAAGATGTGCGGATCTCATTCATGATCACGATAACTCATTCTCAAGGCCATATTTAGATATGCTAGTAGTTCCCTTCTTAAAATCCTATAATAGCATATGACTAGAGTTAGAAGCATGAACCCAGGAGTTTAGCAATAGTAATGTTGGGATAATAATATCCAGATTTAATAGACTATGTATTTATGGGGATAGTTGTGCTATAATGAATCAGTAGGCTTGAACAGTGTGAGTTAGAAAATTTAAGTTTAGTGACTTGAAATTAAGCATAATGGTGTGGATGTGATATTAGTAGTATGTGAGAAAACAGAGGCAGATGATGTGTTTAGTAACGCGTGCATGTATCAATCATAGTGTAAGTATGTGATAATGATTGCAGTTTAGTTCATAGATTAGTTTAGTGTTCACATATTTATGATGGTGGCTTAAACCTAAGGGAGAGATGATAGATCAAGTAAACAAGTCAGGCTCTCAAATTCTAGTAGTAGTGCCAGTATATATAGAAAAGCAAATAGGGAAGGTGATTCTTGACCAATCTTTATCTCAACATAAAGTTTCCTACTACATTCATCCTAATGCCTATGCATGCTTCATGTCTCTGATTCCATGGATATAGCTAATGTTCACACGCATTCTATAGAATTGTGTGTGCTTTCAGTTCCCAGTATAGGGAGTTCAGTTCTAGATCACTTAGTGTTACAAATCATGTTCCATGGACTCAAAAATTCCAGACTCAGGTCATGCAGCTCATGGCTCAGTACACGTATCATGCTCCCCAGTATACTCAGTTTCCATAACTTATGCTACGCCCTCACTGATTAGATAAATTTATACTATATCATGTATATACTCAGTTCAGACCTTTTTGGTAAATCCATGTTGTTGATATTCTATTCCTCAGGTTTTAGTCATGTGTCAAGTTCAGTCAGTATCCATTCATGTTTTAGGTTTTCCTTATTTAATCCCTCATGACCTCTCTTTATGAGAACAGTGTAGTGTTGATAAATTGCTTAAATAGGAGGGAGTTAATATTTTATGTTAAGAGCAGATTATTGCATGCATATTTTATACGAGGGTGCAGATACAAAGATAGGCTTGAATATCCTATTAGTATGCAAGCAAAGGGCTAGCAAGAGGTAATATTTAGAAATTTGGAAAGTTCAGAGTGTGAATGTATATTCAGACCCTTGACTTATGTCAGCCTTCATTGTGCAACAATCACAACTCAGTTTTTATCTCAGTTACAGTTCAATACTCAGTAATTAGTATTCAGTCTCAGAATTAAGCACTTCAGTATCAGTTTAAACCTCAGTTTCAGTATTCAGTTATCAGGACCCAGCACTTAGATCCAGTATGGATCCCCGTTATAGTATTAAGTTATAGTGTCAGCTTTAGGCCAGTATTCAGCTCCGAAATTCAGTTCCGTTTTAGACTTGCTTGACCATAGCGTATAGTTATCAGCTACTCAGTTGTAGGTATTTCAATACCTCAGTCTATGGAATGTTTCCAAATCATGTAATACGTTTGGTCCTGCATTTTCAGATAATATAGCTTTTATGAAATCCATGATCAGTTACCTCATATTACCCAGTCATTCCCTTATCATATGCATAATACTTTATGGATTCAGCCTAGCTACTCAGATTAAGTTCAATTCAATCTTGCATACCCAGCGTTCAGTTACTGGTTACTCAGTTAATCAGATAAGTCAGTATGTCTATGCATTCATGCATCACGCTTCAGTTTTAGATCTCAGATAATCAATCACGATTTCGTACCTAGGTGCCTTGTGCATCACCTTAACTTCCTCAATATCTCAGCAAGGTCAGTCCAACATCCTTCAAGGGACATAGTGTCCCAAGGGGGAGATACATTATAGCCCCAAACTTCCATGATTTAAATATGTCATTTTCTTTGTTAAATCTATCTTGGAGAAAGTATAACTTATGAGCCGACCCTCTAACCTCAAAACTCAGTCGTAGGCCATGTACTCAATGTCTCAGTTCAGTTTATGAATCAAGTTCCAAATTCAGTTATGTTCTTATGTTTCTGCTCATGCATGTTTAGTAAACGATCTCAGGATTCATTAGTGTTTCTGTTTAAGGTAACAGTTCTCTTTAAGCTTATTTAGCTTTATGTTAATTATTCAGTACAAACATAGTATTCAATTCCATGCTTAGTTTTTAGTTCAAACTTGGTACCTTTACCATTGCATATTCAGCCGCATGTTCCTGAGCCCATTCAGTCATATACTCATGTGTCAAATATGCATGATCAGCTTATTAGTACTTTCTATCATGCATTCATGTATCATGTCAGTCGTATAATCATGCATCAAATATGTATGGATTCAACTTATCAATTAAGCATCAGATATGCATTCTCGGTTTAAGAAACTCAGTTTATCAGAACACTCAGTCCTACATTCATAAATCAGCTACCCATGCATCAGATATACATGTACAGTATGATATGCTTAATTTTCAGTCATGTCACTCATCAAATAAAGATCGGTCATTCATGCTATATATGTGCCATTTTATCTTTTCTCTCGGCTCAGCCAGCATCATTCAAGGATGAATGTTCTCAAGGAAGAGATATTATAATACCCCAAAAAATTCAGCCTTAGGCAGAATCCAGCTTCTGTGTGATGACATTTTTTATATTTTGTCACATTTTTTACGCCATGTCACAAATGTTGTCATCCTTAGGCAGAATCCAACTTCTGTGTGATGACATTTTTGATGTCATGTCATAAATATCATCGGACTTAGGCAGAAATTAATAATTCCAGCTCCTGTGTGACGACATTTTTGATGGCTTGTCACATTTTTGATGCCTTGTCACAAATATCATCAGCTATGATTTTCAGAAACTGGAAATTTATTTCATAAGGGTATTTTGGTCATTTCCTTTACCTTTCACGACTTATAACCCTAAAGAGAAATAATTTTTCCTATTTTTCTTCAGTTAAGCATCTCAAAAACCCTCTCTTATGCTCTCAACCACAAGATTAGGGTTTTCTCTCAAGATCAAAACTCTCAAGAACAAGCCGTAGGGTTTTTATAGAAGAGTCTATTTCAAGGAAATTTCGCCGTCAATCTTTACGAAATCTTAATCTAAGATATGCGTAGTGTTCATCTATGGATCCAATCCGTTCATAGAGCTCAAGAACCATGTTTTAAATATTATTTTGTAAACTTTTTGTGGTGATATGAGTATGTACATATTGATGATTGTTGTTTAAGTTTCAATGTGATGTCTAAAGGTGTTTTCATGGAATATATATGTTTGTTAATTGAAAACCATGAACTTTAGGTGGTTTAATATGGTGCAAGTATGAAACTCACCTATGCCTTAAAGAATGCATGCAAGGTGTTTGATAAAATTCTTAGGATGCTAGAAATTCATGTTTGTATAGTTCTATGATATCTAAATGACAAGTCCATGTTACCTATGTACTTCAATGTAAATACCATGCTTTTCATGTGTTGCTATTATGGTGGTATGATGCATGTAAGATAATGGAGATATACAATATGTACACGAAATAAATCCATGCATTCCCTACAATGTTTAAGATGTTGAATAACTATATGAAATATGATATCCCCTACTTATGATATTATGAATTGTGGACTCAAATCTTTTGATCAAGTCATGTCATATATGTCAATTTCCTTCTATCGAGTCCAGAGGGTATTCATACCCAAAAAACATAGTTGTGTTCCTAGAGCTATGTCATGTTGTCATGATAATCTCAGTCAAGTTATAATCTATAGAACTCAGTCAGTCATGTGAATCAGGAAACGTCAAAAATCTCATGATCTCAGTTAACTCTCAGATAATAGTACTACTCCATCAGTCAACAGAAGTTAGTTAATCTATCCATATACAGTCAGTTGAATCATGTTTAGTCTCTTCAGATAGGAGTAGAAGTTAGCACCGAGTGAACCCAAGGATGGGGACTCACCTACCAGTTTAGGGTATTCTTCTTAGCAGTCAGCCTTTCATTCCAGAACTATGTAGCCAGCATATGCTGAGACATCGTAGCCTATTATATGAGGGTAGATGAGGTGGCTTAACCTGTTATATGAGGGTTCCCACCATTCTCATTAGAGTTACCTATTATATAAGGGTTGCTCACATATTTTCCTTACCAGTGGCGCAGTATTAACATACTTCCAGTCAGGGCAAAGATTGGACCCCATCTTAGCCATAATGGCATATATGGGGCATGTTGGTTAAAGAACTACTTCCCACCGTTTTAATTATAGATTTTAGGACAATCAGCTATAGCCACCCAGTCTCAGTAAAGAACTCAGATAGTTCTTCAAATTTCTGTATATTAGGACTATTAGATACAGTCAACTCAGATATAGTACGGGTATCAGATAGTTCCATCAGATTAAGGATTGTCAGATACAGTCAACTCAGCTTAGTAGTACAGATTCAGTAATATTAGATACAGTCAATGCTTATCATTATAAATATACTTCAAGATCACCCATTAGCTAGGACTGATCTAAACTATGATTAATCAGTATCAGAATTATAAGATTTAAAGATCACCCGCTAGACAGGACTGTTCTCAGACTAAGTCAAATCATCCTTATTATCAGTATACTCATGATCACCCGCTATATAGGAATGATCTTAGATTTAGTTACTCCAAGTAGAATGGAACTCAGATAGTTCCATCAGAACTTAGACTGTCAGATACAGTCGCTCAGTATCAGTTACATCGGTTAGGCCGATCATCATAGTTATATTATTTATATCAGTTTTTTGAACTCATGTATCAGTCATATCAGTTATCAGAATTCTTGATATCAGTATTCTACTTCAGGACTGTCAAACACAGTCAACCAGACCAGTTCTTCATAATTCAAACTTTTAGAAATAGTCATTCATCTATTTTGTATCTTAGTATCATTACACTCATGTTGTCAGTATTCAGACTCAGTAGTCAGTATCTCCATGAGTTCAGTTACAGTTATGTATGCATATATGTATTCTCACATTCATATTAGTC
>NC_061115.1:160820814-160833855 GCF_002878395.1 Capsicum annuum | reverse complement strand
TTCAGATCTCATTATTTTTTATGACTTGTTTTGGTATTGTTATACCTTTTTCAGACATTTTGTTATCAGACATTTCTTCAGTTCGAACCTTATGGCCTTTCATGTTTGTGTTTCCGCATTTTATGTATATTATGTAGTATACAGGTACAGATATCAATCATGGGTTAGCTTGGGGTCCTTAGGGGTCATGAGCACCGTGTAGCATTTTCAGTTTAGAAAATCAGGGTGTTACAATATCCAACCAATACCAATCCTAATTCCAATACCTATACTAATTCTAACACTGATATCGACATCGGTCATGACCATAGTAGTCCGACAAATCCTCTAACTAGAATCAAAGAATATTATATCGGGACATGCCCCCGACCATAGACAAAACCAAAAACCAAAGAAATAATAATAATGAAAAGAAGTCCATAGCATAAAATGGAGTCTTTCAGAGTATGAAAGCTCACCACTTCAATCTGACTAAAAGTTATCCCTGAATCCAAGTCACTAAGTAGGAGAAATGGTAGTATGATTAGTTCAAGTATTATGTAGGGATACAATATCCAAAGATGGTTAGCAAAGTGAATGCTAGAATATACCACAGGGGCCCTACTGAAATGGTTTCGGTGAATGTTAGCCGCATGAACCAAGGGTATCAAAAAAGACCAGGAAATGCCCAAAGCTAACGTCAAACCAAGATAATATGATATTAACAGTATGAACTATGAACACTGGTCATTAAGACGAAACCTCATGATGGCAATCATGAGTTTTCAGTAGTTATCCTTCGGACCCACACCTTTATAACTAGCTATCACAACCCCTATTATTGCCTAAATAAAACCTTTAGCACATAACCAAACTATAAATTTTAGGAGTCAATTATTAATCCATTATAAAGTGGCATTGTCATATGGACTATAACTTGCAAGAAATGTCACCAGTCAACACTTAGGGGAGTCTTTCATACCACGAAGACTTTATAATTCAAAAAACTTAGGGGATTCCTTTGTACCCCATAAGGTTTTCAAAACCAGCATTAACCATTTAACCTTTTTTGTTCCATGCATTAGTTTAGATAGTCATACCTAACACTTTGTGAATTCTATTATGCCCCTAGTTCAAATTCCCACCTTTCTCATAAAAACTAACCAATTTTAAAAAAATAAGGTTGGGATTATAACCTCTTAAAGAGTCACAAGCTTAAATCCATTTACCATTATCAAGTTCAACCACCATACCTATGCAAGCAGATGTTCAAAACCATAATTAAAACTAGGAAAACCATAATTAAACCCTGAGAAATAATATTCATCCATGAACAACCAAAAGCCCCAACTTTTATTCCAAAACCATAACAATACCATAAAAACCATAACTTAAATCATGATATTTTCATAAAATAAAAATGAGGGAGGATTAAGATGTCTTAGACACCAAGAAGCACGAAGAGAAATTGCCCTAAAAAGCCCTAATTGATTATCTTGATGAAACCCTAACTTTTAGATTAAACATGGAGTTTGATAAAGAATATGAGAATGTTTTAATAATAATAATGAGTTAATAAAGTCCCAAAGGATATTTTAAGTTGTGGTATCAAAGGGACTTAAAGTGGGAAATGTCTAAAATTCCCCCAACATAAAAGTTGTAAGAAGGTTGTATGTGGTTAGAACTCAACCCCTTGACTCATGACCACAACCTATGACTTGTACCCTTGATTCGTCATAAATATAGTGAGTTGGAAACCCATACACTATCTACCATACGACTCTATGCTCCCACTCGTGACCTGACCATATGAATCATATGGTCTAGTTGTATCTAAGATAAGACCCAAAGGATTGGATACTAGACAATATATGCTAACCCTACCACTTGTAACCTATCCTCACGGCTCTTAGTAAGCCACTTATACTCAGAGCCAAGATAAGCTACTAAGTTATTGATTTAATTAAGGATCTTCCTAATAACTCGGTACCATACCTAACGACTTATACCACTAAGTATTTACCAAGACCAAAAGCCCAACTATCACCCACTAGACAACTAACAACTTGGGTCACCTGACCCATACTCACACTATACGACTCTTATGATAAGTCGTTACTAGGACAGTAAGCTTAAAGCTCAAGAATTTTCCAAGGGCCAAAATCCAGGGTGTTTCAGTTTTTGTATGCTAACTTAGTTATGTTATCTTGCATTTTATCATACTTATATTACAATTTGGCTTAGTTCGTTGATGATGCCTACTGAGTACCCACTATTTTAGTACTCATACTATACTTTTGTACCTCTTTGGTGCAGATCTGAGTACTATTTGTCATTTTTGACAATTTTTTATGTTGTCATTGATTTCCAGGGATAGGGTGATCTCTTGGAGTTTGAGTTTCCTATTTCCCCTATCTTTATTTTCAGTCTTTTGTTTTGAGACAGATATGTTGACTATTTTATAATTTGAGTTGTATTGATTCTAATATATTCTCTTTTACTAGCTTTATGAGGTCGTGGGACTGGTATCTTATATTGATTATTTATTGTATCAAGAACCTTTGTTATCTATAAATTGTGTTCTTGAAATATTTTCTATGTTGGGCATTTCCTACTGAATAAAGCCATTGCATTAGCTCTGGATTTTGTTTGGCTTGCCTGCTGTTGGGATTTAGTAGGTTCCATTATGACTCATAAATTAGTTCATGAAAAATGAGTTTCAGAGCATTCGTTTCACTAGTATTATTTCTATAAGAGAAAGTGTTTAGTAGAGTCTTACGAATTGGAATAATAATGTATGTTTTCTATCTTGGGGAATCTGTGGGACATTCTTAGGTGTTCTTTACTTATTTCACTCATATCATGCTAAGAGTCTGAGTTGGATTGTAGATGTATTCCCTTGACTTTACTCCTTTGCAGTTAACTAGAACACATGTCACCACTACATGAGATGAGCATCCCAAGACCAAGCCTAGGGATCCTACTCCTATTAATGGACATCTTAGAGGTCATGGACAGCCGCATGATATGTCCACATCTAGGGGCCAGGATAGGTCACCTTTCTCAAGTCCTATTCTCAGTGTTGAGCCAGAGATTCTTCTGCCTCGACCAACGATAGGCCATAGACCAGCTCAGGCTCCACTAGTGTTTATTTATTCTTTAGTGCTTAGAGATTCATTTATTTATCTATTGGGTTTAGTTGGTGGTGCATCATCTGATAATGCATAGTCAATATATTAGAGTGGTATAAAGGTTAGGCACAGTCTACAACTGAGGCTCTCAGAGTTGAAGTTCCTCCTATATTAATAGTTGCTCAGCGGATAGTTGCTTAGCCAGTGGTTTCTCAGGCTGTTATAACTTCTGTGGAGTAGAAAATATTGGGTAGATTCTTGAGATTATCTTTACCTAAGTTTTTTGGTGCTCCAAACAAGGATGCATATGAGTTTCTGATGATGCATAGTCTATATATTAGAGTTGTATAAAAATGGGGCACAACCTATAGTTGTGGCTCCCAGAGTTAAGGTTCCTCCAGGATTAATAGTTGCTCAGCTAATAGTTGCTTGGCTAGTAGTTTCTCAACCTGCTATCACTTTTGAGGAGAAAAAGATGTGTTGGTGTGTCGTCTGATGATGTATAGTCTATATATTAGAGTGGTACAAAGGTTAGGCGCAGCCTATAGCTACGACTGCTAAAGTTGAGGTTCCTTCTATATTGACAGTTGCTCAAATGATAGTTTCTTAGCCAGTGGTTACTCAGCCTGCTATCACTCCTGAGGAGCATAAGATATTAGGTAGATTCTTAAGATTATCTCCGCCTAAGTTTTTGGGTACTCCAAACAAGGATGCATATAAGTTTGTGATTGCTTGTAAGGATAGGCTCCATAATTTAGGCCTTGATGAGACTCATGGTGTTGATTACACTATCTTTTAGTTGGACTTGGCTTCTCGACATTAGTGGATAGGTTATATGGATTTTAGACCAGTTGGATCTTCTTCGTTATCTTAGACTCAGTTCATCGATATATTTTTAGAGAATTACATACCTCGCAGCTTAGAGATTATTTGAGAGATTAGTTCTTGATATTGGAGCAGGCCTCTGTGTAAGTTGCAGAATATAAGGTGTATTTGCATGAGTTGGATAGTTATGTGACTTTTATTTTGGACCTTGAGTATTAGAGGGTTCAATGCTTTGTTAGGGGGTTAAGACTTCTTATTTGTATGTCTACTCAGAGTTTAGTTACGATGGGTAGTCTTTTATTGAGGTTTTGAATCATGCTATTATGATGGAGGAGATGTAAAGGGTCATGAGGGCCATGAAAAAAGACCTAGGTTTTGGGCTAGATTTAGTTGGAGCCATCGTAGTTTTTAGCCCACAGATACTAGTTCTCAGATTATGTATCCTCCATATCCATCCAATCAGTCTCAGAGTCAACCTAGTCGACTTGTTTAGGTAGTACTTTAGATTACTGATGCAGGTCAGTCTATTACTAGTGATTGCCCTAGTAAGGGCAATGGTAAGTCTTTGAGATGTTCATTTTCTAGTTATTCTAGTCAAAGTGGATACTCCGGGTTAGTTAGATCTATTGGTTCTGGTTTAGCTTATCTTTACTATTTTAGCTATGGTTTTTTAGGTCAGTATTTATGAGATTGTCCTAGTCGTGGGTCAATTATTGTTTTAGCACAGGGTTCTTCTCCTATTAAAGCAGTTTATCACTTAGCTAAAGGTGGATCTTATAATCACAAAGGTGGTTTTCAGGGTACTCAAGGAGGTTCTTAAGAAGGAAGGATAGAAGGTCGGTTAGGTGGCCAGTCAGGTGGTAGGTGTGGTCAATTGTATGTACTACCTACTAGACCCAAGGCAGAGACTTAGGATGTTGTAGTAACCGATATGATTTTGGTGTTCTTCCAATTAGCCCTTATTTTATTTGATTCAGGATATATTTATTCTTATATATTTGCTTATTATGGACCATGATTAGAGTTTTATTGTGATTTATTATCTGTGACATTGCAGATATCTACTCCCAGGGTGATTATTTAGTAGTGGATTGGGTTTTTACAGCATGTGTTCTGATTGTTAGTGATATTGATACTTACGCTGATCTTATTATTTGGGATATGCTAGATATTGATGTGATTCTGGGCATGGACTGGTTATGCCACTATCACGCAGTCATGGATTATTTTGCCAAGGCCGTTACCTTAGCCATACCTGTATACCCTCAGTTATGTGACATGGAGAGCAGTTAACCGCTAGCTGATAGGAATTATTTCCTATGTTTGTGCTAGAAGGCTTATTTTGAATGGTTGTGAGTCTTACCTTACTTATATTTGTAATACTAGTGTGGAGACTCTATCACTTCACTCTATTCCTATTGTTTATGAGTTTTGTGATGTGTTCCCTATCGACCTACCTAGTATTCCCCCTATACATGAGATTGAGTTTTCTATTAATGTCGGTCCTGGTGCCCGACCTATTCCTATGACACCTTATCATATGGCTCCTACAGAGCTTAAGAAGTTAAATTCCTAGCTTTAAGATCTTCTTGGTAAGGTTTTTATTAGATCGAGTGTGTCTCCTTAGGGAGCTCCTATGTTGTTTGTGAACAAGAAATATAGTTCCATTTTTATGTGTATTGATTATAGGCAGCTTAATAAGGTGACGATGAAGAACCATTATCCTATGCCTCGTATTAATGATTTCTTTGACTAGCTTCAGGGAGCGGTAGTGTTTCCTAAGATTGATTTGAGATCTGGTTACCATTAGTTAAGGATTCAGGCTGAGGATATCCAAAAGACAGCCTTTAGGACCCATTATGGTCATTATGAGTTCTTAGTGATGTTAGTTGGGTTGACTAATGCCCCAGATGCGTTCATGGATTTGATGAATTGAGTATTCAGATAGTATTTGGATTCCTTTGTGATTGTATTTATTGATGACATCCTAGTATATTTGAGGAGTAGAGAGGAGCGCGCATAGAATTTGAGGATCGTGCTCCAGACTTTGAAAGATCATGTGTTTTTGCAAAGTTCTCTAGGTGTGAGTTTTGGCTTAAGTCAATGACATTCCTTAGATATGTGGATCTATGAAGGGTAGTATAGCAGACCCATCAAATATTGAGGTGATTCGTCAATGGGCTAGACGTACATCCCCGACTAAGGTTTGGAGCTTCACTAGTTTAGTCTGTTATTATAGATGCTTTGTCAAGTGTTTTGCTACTATATCAATATCTATGACCAGATTGACTCAGAAGGAGGTTCTTTTTCGATGGTCCGAGGGGTATGAGTTGATCTTTTGAAAGCTCAAGGACTTTCTCACTTCAGTTCCGACTTTAGCTCTTTCTATTAAGGGTGAGGGATTCACCATATTTTGTGATGCATTTGGTATTGGTCTATGTTTTATATTAATGCAGTGGGGTTGTGTTATTGCTTATGCTTCTAGATCTCTTAAGGTGCACGAGTGCAACTACCCCACTCATGACTTAGAGTTGGAGGCAGTAGTTTTTGCGGTTAAGATTTGGAGACATTACCTTTATGCTGTGCATTATGAGATTTTCACCAATCATAGCAGTCTTCATCATCTTATGACCCAGAGGTAGCTTAATGATAGACAATGTAGATGGATGGAGTTTCTTAAAGGTTATGATATTTCCATCTTGTATTATCTGTTAAGGAAAATATGGTAGCAGATGCCTTGAGTTGAAAGGTAGTACCTATGGGTAGCTTGGATTATAGTTTAGTTTCTCTGAGGCTGTTGGTACAGTACATTTATTCCTTAGCTAACTTGATAGTTCGCTTTGATATTTTAGACCCTAGGAGGATTCGTGCTAGTATTGAGGCCAGGTCTTCATTATTTTAGCAGATTTGAGATCATCAGTTTGAGGGTAACAAGTTTCACTTCCTTTGTGATAAGGTGTTGAGTGGTGATTCTGCGAGAGTCACCATAGATTTTGAGGGTGTTTAAAGATTTGATGGTCGCATTTTTTTTCTGCAGATTAATGACTTGATTCAGTTGATTTTGTATAAGGCTCTAGATATTCCATTCACCCCGACACAGCCAAGATGTAGAGAAATTTAAGGCAACATTATTAGTGGATTAATTTAAAAAGAGATATGAAAGACTTTATAGCTCGTTGCCTATATTGTCAGTAGGTAAAGGCCGAGCGTCAGTGACTAGGTGAATTGAATCAGAGGTTACCCATTTCCAAGTGGAAATGAGAATGGATAACCATGGATTTTGTTAGTGGTTTGTGTCGCACTTCTCGTGCTTTTGATGGTATTTGGTTCATTGTAGATCATTTGACCAAGTCAGCCATTTCATTCCTATTCAGATGTCCTTCAATGTGAGAGGTTAGCCTATATTTATGTTAAGGAGATAGTCGGTTTGCATAGTGTTAACACCAATTGATTGATATAAAGGAAATACCAAAAATAACTATAAATACTTGTCCTCAATGGATGAGGACTCACCACAATTGCTGTTGTATTGAACTGACTAAGGGCGATCTGAGAATTGAGTGTCTAAACCTATGTTATAAGAAAACATAGTGCAATAGAGAGTATGTAGTTAGTACTTTGAATGTAATAGTATGTGAAAGAGGGACTAACTGGAGTACATATAAGTACTGAGCTTGAGTGCATGAACATGTAAAAATGAATGAAACACCAAGCATAAACATATACTGAACTGATCTGAATAGCTGATATATAAATAACTGAATAACTGAATAACTGGTATCTGTACACTTGGTCACGCAAAATTGAGCTGACATACTCAGAAAAATGAACTAAAACTGTGGGAGCTATCATATGTCGACATGCCCCAATCTAACCTAATTGGGGTCCAACCTGTAACCCAGTTGGAAGGGTGTCAGTACTTTACCACGGGTGCTAACACATGTCTAACAATATGGAACCACAAGGCTGATGTCCTGAAGGACTAGGGAGCTAGTCCTCTACTAACGGGTGACCCCTAAGAGAGTGTTAGACCACAACTAGCGGGTGACACTCATAACCTACACTGGCTACGTAGTTTTGGAACTTAGGGACTGCTACTAAATGTCTCAGTTATCTACTGGCAAGTGAGCCTTTATCCCTAGCTTTGCTCGGTGCTAAATCTTACTCCTAACTAAACTGACACTTGTACTGATTTAAGTTAACTAGACTCGCAACTAATAATTACACAACATGAATACAATAATCTAAATATATGATAAAGTCATAATCTGACTGACTTAAAACTTGAAAATCTGATACATGTGTAAAAATCTAGGTATCAGGTGTTCATAACCCTCCAACACTGGATAATAATGTACTTTTGATAAATCATGTACTTTTGATAAAAGTTGCAGCAGTTCAGCTGTCATTTATTATGTGTTCAGCTGTAGTTTCTTGAATTTATGCATTCTATGTTGCATTCGGAGTGAGAAACGATGTGGTGATGAGTCTAACGAATGGTTTCATCTGTATTCTCTATTCCCTATCTAATCTCGGCCTGTCTAGCGTCATTTGAGGAAGAGTGTTTCCAAGGGGGGATGGTGTAATACCCCAGGAAATTTTTCATTGAAATTTTGTGCATAAACGTGTTGGGTTCTATCTTCTAGAATGAATTATAAATTTTTCGTGTGAAATGTCTTAGATTATGACCCACCATTACATAGTGTATCAAATAAGATTTCTAACGATATGTGGATCATCCAAAACGGACACCCGAGCGACAAGTTATAAACATTCCGATCGAACCGTGAACAGTAGTGAACAGTAAAATGTGCAGGAAAAAGTACTGAGGCCTGGCGTATTTTTACTCCAACTTTAAACGATCATAATTCCTTGTACATAATGATCTGGATGATCTACTATATATCAACGGAAATCTCTGCGACTCCTCTTTCCAATGAAATTGGTTTTATCTAATTTGTCTATCGGAGTAAAAGGTTATGGTTGATCTACTTCAGACTATCAAAATAGTCCACCAAAGGACAGATTCGAGAATTTTTATTATTTTTAGGAGCGCTTTGTTCATTCCCCCTCACCCAAAATCCGTCCAAACCCTATATTAAAGCCTATTAGAAGCATTATATGTTATATTTCATCAAACTCCCTCAAAAAGAAAACCCTAAGCTCCTACATCCAACTTAAATAACCTTCAAAGTTCACCATTAATTCTGTAAATTTATTCAAGATTCCAAGTTCCTAGCTCAAGAACTCCAAGAACCATCATTCAAAGGCACGATTAATATCTTAAAAATGAGTATCGATCTAAAGTTCATCATTCAAGGTATGTGAGGTTTTTTAATAAGAAATCTCTTTCGTTCTTGTGCCCAAAAGTAATTTTCTTTACAAAGCCATGATTTTTATTGGATTTTTATGAATTTGAAGCATGAACCCATATCTTATGATGATTATTATAAAATCATGATGTTTATGATTTTGAAAGATAAATTTACATGTGTGGAGATATAAAGCATGAATCTTGAATGATATTTATCATGATTTTGATATTTGGGTCGTGAATCCCCATTTGGAATTTTTTTTTTTGAGAAAGTGTGTGTTATAAGCACGTTGATGTTGAATATTTGAGATAGTTTGAACCATTTGACCTTTTGGTCTTAATGGATTTGTTTTGAACTCGAGTGTGATAGAAATCCACAATGTGGTTGATTTTGATAGATGGGAAGCATGATGGTTCCCGATGTATATTTATATATTACTGAAATTGTTTTGGTGTGGATTGTCTTTTAAATGATTTGAGCTAAGTCCGGGAGAAATCTTTAGCACCAAGTGGGAGGTATAAAGCGACCTTACTTCCCTAGAACTACGTTCCCCCGTAGGAGTGAGCCTGAGGCTGATTTATATAGTGATCACTAGTTTGTGTGGATTTGATATTGATATTCCTACTCCGATGGCAAGGATAGGACGGTTCTACCTAACGTGGGTTGTACGTTGGACTCCATGTAGCTCACACGGTTTATTTTGGTTATAGTATCTCCCAGTGTGTGTGTGTTTCCTTGTGTCTATGGTGAATGGTGAAGTAATTTGAAAGTGTAATTGTGAAAGTTATTGTTTCGAAAGATTTAAATGATATTTATATTATGAGAATTGATATTCTTGATGAACTGAAAGTGATTGACAAATTATATGATGACTTACATGTGTTATTGTATTTATTTCATCCTCTCATAATTATGATGATTTTCTTCGGGCTATGTGAGTCTTTCCTACATCCTACATATTTCTTATAAATATTTATGATGATGATGTTTATACAACTGCATACACCCCCATATACTCGATGGTACTGACCCACATCTTCGGATGTGGGCTGCATTTTCTCGAAATGTAGGTTCAGGTGCTCAGTTGTAGGTTTGACAGTGATTCTTTGGGCGCGCTGTTCTACATCCTCTGTTGTGGTAAGTCCTCATATTCCGAGGATGTGATGTCTGATGTTGGTTTGACGGAATTGTTTACATTTGATAACTGAGTATGAGTCAGTTGGGGCATGTCTCAATGGCTCGCTGGTTTTATTGATTTTCTTAGAGGCTTGTCAAACTAGTATAGATGTTGGGAGTTGACTAATAATTCATATTTTGTTATCTTTCTGAAATTCTTTTATTCGTGGATGATGATTACTCTATTGATATTTGAGGGTTATTTATGGAAACCCCATTGATTTGTGTTGAATTGAATGAAAACTTACTTAAAGGGTTAGCTTGGGGCTACTCGTAGCCTCAAGCACCGTGTGATGCTCTGGGACCCATTTTTCGGGGCGTTACAGTTAGTGAGATATTTTTCTAAGGGTGTAGCATTTGGGTTTAAGTCCTATTTACTTTGGCATATTGGCCTTATTGTGGACTTGGTGTGGTATGTGTTGTTGATTCTCATTTCTGGTACCAGTTGCGCCATATTCTAGAATTACTATTATTGTTGTTATTATTATAATTTCTTAACATTGATTGATCCTTACCTAATAGATGGCTAGACTAGCATTATCTAGTTAGAATTCCATTCCTCATAATTCTTATTTGTTAGCCTAGGCGGCTTTCTTGATTGAATGGTATCTCTCTTATATCAAGGTGAGGTTAGCTGTAATCCTATTCTTTTGGCAAAGTGTAATGACGTATTTATTAGTGATTTATGTGGAATATTTATTTTTGTGTGATCTGACCATTTTACGCCTATCTATGGTTGCATTATGGTATTTTTAGGGTGTGGGGATGATTGACATGGTTCCTAATTGAGTTACCCTAGATTTTTGGCCCTTAGAAATTTCTTGAGCCTTGAGCTCACTGCCTTGGTTACGACTGGACCCCCAGATTCATACGGTGCCTTAATGACTGGTTGGGATGATTCATAACTAAATCATGTAAGTTTATGGAAATATTTTTCTCTAAGTACGAGTGGCATACTATGATCCATAAGGATTTGTTACAAGTCATAGGGTTTAAATCATACGGTCTCCAATGTATGCGTCAAATGGGTTCTGTGTTGATATTGACTAGGACCTATGAGTCATAGGATCCTATTACAAGTTGGTTAGTTGATTCGTAACTTCAGAAGTAGGTGGTGTCCAAGAGACTATCCTAGTTATGACTCATGATGACGCGTTGTAAGGAATGGTTATGAGTCGATGGTTGACTCATAGTAAAAGATGACTTTTTTAGCTTTTATGTTAAGGGCATTCTGGATATTCTCCCTTTTACCTAACTTAGAACCCATATCTTCTAACCCCTTTAGGGTATCATTAGCACTCAGAAAACACATCAAAGCAACTCGTCAAATACTCGCAAATCCCAAAGGTTAAGAATACCTAGGGTTTCTAAGAGGTTGAGCAGTTTTTGCTACAAAGGTGATTTATCTCTGTACATCTTACTATTTCAGGCATGTGGCTCTTCCCTCATTGTTAATTTCATAAAAGTCTAAGTATTTAAGTGTTATTCACATGGAATTATTTTGATTTTGAAAACAAGGTTATTGGGTGGTGTCAGTTGGTCGGTCGATAGTTTGGTCGGCAACGGTGATTGGTCATGAACTTGAAATGAATTATTCTTAAGCTATTGCACGCTATCTTGTTATATGTTTAGAATTCATCCAACTTTGGGGGTGTATTGTGTTTGCGTTATTTAGGTGCAGGGCATGATCTCTAGTCCACGTAGGACTTAAGATACCCATCACGGCCAGGCCCTGGTTTAGGTCATGACACTAATGTATTTCAGTGTGATTTGAGCAAGATTATGGTTTTTGTTACTCTTAAAGGCTTATTAGTTGACTTTGATCAACATTTTTTTATCTAAGTATCAGATGGCTAAACGGATTGAAATAACAGGTCCAAATTATCAATTATAGGTTGGTAGCATAGTTGGTGTAGTTTTATAGCTTTTATATCTCATTTCAACCCTCAGTTCAAAAAGTTGTAAAATTGGGTATCGGGGGACAATTTTGTGAAAATGAAGTTTTTCAAAAATCTATTATCACCACTGAGTGTGGAGCATCGAATTTAATTGGGTTACATAGTTTGTTTAAATACTCGATATTCCAGATGAATCTCGAGTTGTCCGCTGAGACTTGGGATTCTCCAAGTCACTAGCTGATGCACTCTCTTAAGCAATGCTTTGGTCTCTTAAGTGACTTGGCCTTACAGCCAAAGTGTCGCCTAAGCGACACCAGGCTCGCTTAGGCCACTGTCTCTTAAGCGATGGCCTGGTCAATTAAGCGATGCTAGTTTACCATATGTCTGTCACTTACACGGAGGGATTACATCTTTATTTGTTTTAGATTCTTTTACTATTTTCAAGACTTGGAGCTTGGGGTTCGAATTTTTGGGCATTTTCTTCCATTCTTAAGCTTGGGTAAGATCCAAATCCCTATTTCAATTGTTTCTCTTTGATTTTTATCATTTAAATTTTTCTTAACTCTGATTTAATGGTAGAATTTAGGGATTTTGGCTCAAAAGGACCAAATTAGCATTTCCTTGATTCAAACCCCAATTTTAACTTATTTTTACATGAATTTTCTCCTATGGGTTTATTTATTCATGAAAAATATACTTTTGGAAAAAAATTCTGAT
>NC_061115.1:160797405-160817814 GCF_002878395.1 Capsicum annuum | reverse complement strand
AATTGGGGTCCAACCTGTAACCCAGTTGGAAGGGTGTCAGTACTTTACCACGGGTGCTAACACATGTCTAACAATATGGAACCACAAGGCTGATGTCCTGAAGGACTAGGGAGCTAGTCCTCTACTAACGGGTGACCCCTAAGAGAGTGTTAGACCACAACTAGCGGGTGACACTCATAACCTACACTGGCTACGTAGTTTTGGAACTTAGGGACTGCTACTAAATGTCTCAGTTATCTACTGGCAAGTGAGCCTTTATCCCTAGCTTTGCTCGGTGCTAAATCCTACTCCTAACTAAACTGACACTTGTACTGATTTAAGTTAACTAGACTCACAACTAATAATTACACAACATGAATACGATAATCTAAATATAATGATAAAGTCATAATCTGACTGACTTAAAACTTGAAAATCTGATACATGTGTAAAAATCTAGGTATCAGGTGTTCATAACCCTCCAACACTGGATAATACTTTAAATACAATAACATCATTTAAAAAACTATAAGGGAATTCATGATTCCTGAACCCGAAAACATAGTATATTTCACCAAACTGATGAAATTCATGATTATGAGTAGGATAATAAGTTAAACATATGAGAACAAAATGATCACAAGGTTTGTTTCATAACTAGAGAAATTGACATGGTATCAACTGAACATTATATGGGTGACTTAAATTATTAAGCATGTATGAATATAATTCACATAGGGAAACACAAAGTCATGGTTTTTATTCAAAACTATTAAGAACAATTTGAGTAATTTCATACTTAACATAGAAATTTCATGAAATAGGGAAAAGAATTTTTACTTGAAAAATAAAGGGTTGGGACTCAATAGGTATAAGGAATCCCAATGATGAATATCCCACATACCTGAGTTGGTTGAAATCTTGAATTAAAAATTGGAGTTGGGACTTGGAGTGGTTGAATTCTTAGAAAAGCTTGTAATTTTGTGTTCGTAAGAATGAAAGGAGATTAGGTATCGTTAACTGGTGAAAATTGGGCAAATAATTCCCATCTTGGATTTTAAATCATAAAATAGGCATTTAGGGTTAGGATGAAAAGTCCAAAATGCCCCTTGACCATTAATGATAATGCAAGAAATACACAGCCTCTGTGGCACAGAGGCTATCACGGAGGCTAACCTCTGTGACACGGCGTGTATTATGGAGACTAAGCTTCGTGAAACATCCAAATTATGGAGGCACTCTGCCTCCGTGGTCCAAAACACCCTAAATCCCTTCCAAATATTTTGAAACTTTACTAGATGACCATTTTATCATCCCTAAACATATGTTAGCTCATAAATCAACATTTCAAAATAGGGAAGGCCAAAAATAAAATATTTGAAATCTTGGGGTCTTAAAATGGCTATGTCACTTGTACTTAGTGTAATTAAAATGGCTTTGGGATTTATAAACATGAGACGAATATCTAGAAACTCATCTAGAATCTTGTGGGGTATTACAATATCTCCCCCATGGGATCATTCGTCCCCAAATGAAATTATCTGAGTTAAGATACGAAGAAGACTGAGATCATGCATTGAATACTTATAAGTGGAATCATGATTAAGTAACTGAATCTGAAACATAATGCATGGGCTAAACTAAATTAACGAATGCATGCTAGGACATCAGGATGGTTGGATAGCTGAGATAGAAAATAAGAGAATCAATATAAGGGAAACCATTACCTCAAGATGAATCTGAATTCCTAAAGAAAATATAGGGGTTCTTGGCTCGCATACTTCTTCTGGTTCCCAAGTAGCTCCCTCAACAGATTGATTTCTCTATAGCACCTTAACTGAGGGAACTTTTTCATTCCTTAACCTATGAATCTGACAATCAAGGATCTAAACTGGGACTTCTACATAGAAAAGGCTATCTTTCACACCCATACTATCTAAAGGGATGATAGAAGCTGGGAAACCAATGCATTTCTTTAGAAACAAAACATGAAGCGTTGGATACACTTATGCCAAATTTACAGGCAACTCTAACTCATAAGCTACCTTCCCAACATGGCTCAAAATTCTATATGGACCAATATAGCGGGGATTGAGCTTTCCTTTCTTATCTAATCATGTCACCTTTTTATGGGTGAAATTTTTAAATAAACCATCACAACCATCAAACTCAAGATCTCTTCTTCTCACATCAGCATAAGTTTTGTATCGACTCTGGGTTGTCTTTAACCTTTCTTAAATGAAATAAACTTTCTCCATCACCTCATCCACTAAATCTAGCCCTATCAAACCAGGCTCACCTACTTCAAACCAACCAATAAGAGATCTACACCTTCTTCCATAGAGAGCCTCAAATGGATCCATCTAAATACTAGAGTGATAGCTATTATTATAGGAAAACTCAATCAAAGATAAGTAGTTATCCTTAATACCCTAAAAGTCGATAACACAAGCCCTCAACATATCCTCTAAGGTCTGAATCACTTTGCCTTACCATCTGTCTGAGGATGAAAAGTTGTACTGAGATGAACTTAGGTACCAAGAGCCTTTTGAAGCGCCTTCCAAAAATGGGAAGTAAACTGAGTGCCGCTATCAAAAATAATGGTCAATGGGACCTCATGCAACTTTACCAGATCCCTGAGAAAGAGTCTAGCAAAATCCTTAGCTGAAAACAAATTATGAACTGGTAAGAAATGGTTAACTTGGTCATTCTATCTACAATGACCCAAATTGAATCATGTTAATGAGTCATACAAGGTAACCCTGTCATAAAATCCATATTCACCACTTTCCACTTCCATGAAGGGATGCTGAACTCCTGAAGCATACCACAAGCCTTTGGTATTCAACCTTAACTTGTTGATAAACACTTAGCCACAGATCTGCAATAGCTTTCTTCATACCATTTCACTAATAGATTTCTCACAAATCAAGGTCCATCTTAGTGGCTTCTGGGTGAATAGAATATCGCGTACCATGCATCTCTGCTAATATTTATTATCTTAAACCATCCACACTCGAGGCACATAACCTGTCCTAATAATAGAGCACACCATCTCCCCCTTAGAAGAAAACCTCAACCTTTTGATCTAGAACTGCCTCCTTTAATTTGACCAAAATAGGATCTATGTCTTTCTTTTCTTTCACTTCAGCTACTAATGAAGATTTTGAACCTTTCTAAACCTATATACTACCTTCTTACAAATTACCTAACCGAACACCTAACCTAGTAAGCTGATGAACATCATAGACTAACTCATTCATATCCTGTTCAACATACGTAACACCTCTAATAGGCATCTACGAAGATCATTGGATACTATATTAGCCTTTCCCAGGTGATACAACACACATATATCATAATCTTTCAGCAATTCAATCCACCTTCACTGATAAAGATTTAGATCCTTCTAAGTGAACACATACTGTAAACTCTTCTGATCCATTAACACATCAACATGAATGCCGTAAAGTTAATGCCTCCAAATCTTTAAGGCAAAGACAACTACTGTCAACTCAAGATCATGGGTTGGGTAATTTTTCTCATGTGTTTTATGTGACTAATTTAAGTTAACTGGACTCCTTATTAATAATTGCTCAACATAACTATGATAATTTGAATATGATGATAAAATCGTGATCTAACTAACTTGAAACTTTAAAATCTGAAACATGTATAAACACATAGATATTAGGTGTTCATAACCCTCCAGCACTGGATAATACTATAAATACAATAACATCATTTAAAACACTGTAAAGGAATTCATGATTCGTGAACCCCAAAACATAGTATATTTCACTAAAATGATGAAATTCATGATTATGAGTGTGGGGATATGTTAAACTTATAAGAATAACATGATCACATGATTTATTTTATAACTTGAGAAATTGGCATGGTATCAACTAAACATTATGTGGGTGACTAAAACTATAAAGCATTTAAGAGCATAATTCACATGGGGAAACACAAAGTCATCGTTTCTATTCAAAACTATTAAGAATAATTTGAGAAATTTCATACTTAACATTGAAATTTTATGAAATAAGGAAAAGAATTTATACTCAAAAAAACAAAAGGTTCTTTGGACTTAATGGGTGGAAGAAAAACCATTAATTAATATTCCACGTACCTGAGTTGCTTGAAATCTTGAAGAAAATCTTGGAGTTGGGACTTGGAATGGTTGAATTCGTGAAAAATCTTGTAATTTTGTGTTTTTGAAAATGGAAGGAGATTAGGTATAGTTAACTGATGAAGAATAGGGAAATTAATGCCCTCTTGGGATTTAAATCATCAATTGGGAATTTAGCGTGAGGGGAAAAGACCAAAATTCAGCTTAAACCTTTAAAAATAATGTAGAAAATACATAGCTTTGTGGCATGAAGGCTAGCCTCTGTGACATGGCGTGTATCATGTAGACTAACCTTTGTGACACTCCTTGTATCGCAGAGGGCCAGTCACTATGACACATCTAAATCATAGAGGCATTCTACCTCTGTGGTCCAAAACACCCCGAACCCCTTTCAAAATTCTAAACCTCTCTCGGATCACCCTTTTAATACCCCCATACATATTTCAACTCATAAATCAATGTTTTGAACTTGAAAAGGCCAATAATAAAATGGTTGAAATCTTGGGGACTTAATATGGCCATTTCACTTGTACTTAGTGTAATTTAAATGGATTTGGGACTTATAAACACGAAATGAATAGCTGAAAACTCGCCTAGAATCTTCCGGGGTATTACCGTCTAGTAGAGAAGGCCACTTGGGAGATCTAAAGCAAGATACAGACTCAGTATCCTCACCTCTTTGAGACTTCAGTTATATCCTAATCCTTAACTTTCATGGAAAAAAGTTCCTTTCATAGTGGATATTGTAATGACCTTGTGTTATTATCCATATTTTTCTATATTTTTATCGTTAGAGCATTTCTATAGTTGCCTCAAGTCATTTATGACTTGCTGAAGTTGACAGATTAGTTATCGGGCAGTTCATTTGATTTGTAGAGCCAATACTCTTTTGAGAAGTCTTTGCTAGTTACAAATAACCACCGAGAGAAAACTTTAGTGAAATGATCTCATACACAAATTTTGGTTGTGCCAACAGGTCCAAAATATCAATTTTAGGCTAGGTACACCTTTGGATTGGGTTTTGAGGCGTCTAAACTTATTTTGACCTATTGGTCGAAAAGTTATGAAAATGAAATATGGGTGTGGGACACTCATTTGGTCAAAATGACCTCTAATGAAAAATTTGAGTGCACTATTGAGTTCTGAACATCGAATTTAGTATGGTTACATAGTTTTTTGCACATATGGGATTTTGAATAAATCTCGAGTGGTTGGCAGAGTTTATAAGTCTCAACTGCTTTCTGGTGCATGGTGCTCGCCAGCCAAGGGCTGCGATCGCGGTAACTTTGGTAGGGAAGATAGTGTGATTGTGGTGGCATTTCACAATTATGACTACAATGGCAGGTGGGAGGTAGTCCAGTCGCTCACCTGTTGGTCATGATAACAACTGTTGAGGCCCTAGACTAGGTATAAATTGAGCACTTTTCTATGATTTTGGGTATTATTCATCTTTACCTTTGAGATCTAAACCCTAAAATAGTGATTTAGCTTACAAATAGAGCTTGTTGGTGATTGGGAAGCTTGGGTAACATTTATTTTTGTGATTATCATCTAATTTAAGGTAAGAATTCACCCTTTTCTTGGTGAAATTTTTTAATTAATTGCTCAAAAACCCAAAATATTTAGGGCTTGATTTTATCCCCAACTTAGCTTGGTTTTCATCTATTTTTTAGGGTAATAATTCCTTGAGCTTTTATGAATATTGGGTCGGTTTTAAAAATGCAATTTTCATAAGTGGAACCCACATGAGATTTTGATGCCATTTTTGGACCCAAAGCACATTGGTGTAATATGGGTATGGATATTCTTGTATTGATGATTAGAATGTGTTTTTGATAGCTTGGCATATTGAAAAGGCTTCTTGAAAGGGAAAAGTGAAGGTTTAACGGTTTATTAAGCTTCTTTGGCATCGAGGTAGGCTATATTTATCCCTTGTTAGATTGGGCTACTTCATAGTATTATTATAATATTGTGTTGGATTTGGAATGGGTTTAGTTGTTGGGTTGATGAAATGAAATACTTGGGTTTATTTGGATCATTTCGACTAGATTGAAACTGTAGAGCAGAAATACTTGGCTCGTTGCCTTGAACCTTAGTGTATTAGACTTTATTACTCGTGTTTTACAGGAGAATGCTTAGTTTGTTCTAAGTTAAGTAAAATGCTCTAGTTAATCATGCTTAGGGTGAGTTTGGCCTTAGTTTCTTATACTAATGAAGGTTGCCTTAGTTCCATTGGACTTAGTTAAAGCACTTGACTATAATCTCTACCTTAGGGCTAATTGTGGCTTTCTATATATCTAAGAGTTTAGTTAGATACCTTAGCCTAGTCCCAAATAAGAATTGTCTTAGAATGTATTTTAGGGATTTAGAAGTGGGCTCTTTGACTCACCTTAAGTCAAGATCGATGATAGTTCTCTTTAAACTTTTGTACGCTTATTAAATTCCTAGAGAATGCCCTTTTCAAGAAATATTGAGAAACCTTGGTACTTGTTAGTCATGATGAATGACGTTAGAAGTAATGCCTAGACGATTATGCTGTATGTATGATTTGTTGGTTAGGCTTATGATGATTCATCTATTATACTATTGTTGTGGCTATTGGTTAGGCTATTGAATATACTATTGAATAAGCCCTTGACTATGATATTGTCTAAGCCATAAATTATATTCAGGACTATGCTATGAATAGGCTATAGATTATGCCATGTATTAGCTATTGCTTAAGCTATTGATAAACTATTTTTTATGCTAATGATAGGCCATTAAACATGCTACTAATAAGTCATTGCTCATGATATTGCTTATGATTATGATCATGCTAAGAAATTATGCTAGAAAACATTCCTAATGATGATATTAGCAATTGTACCATGAATTATGTTAGAAGTCATGCTTATTGATCATATGGGAAATTATGCTATTAGTTATGTTTGAAATCATAATATTTGATTATATGAGTACTTACACTATTTATTTTTCCACCAACTATGATGATATTGCTACCCGGCAAGGCCGTAGGATACTATGATGATATTGATACACAATAAGGTTGGAGGATACTATGATGATATTGATACCCGACAATTCCAGAGGATACTATGATGATATTTATACCCAAAAAGGTTGGATGATACTATGATGATATTGATACCCGAAAAGGCTGGAGGATACTATGATAATATTAATACCTGACAAGGCCGGAGGACATTATGATGATATTGATACCAGCAAGGCCAAAGGACACTATGATGGTATTAATACCCAACACGATCGGATGACACTGTGATGATTTATTGATATCCTATAAGGTCGTAGGATGATTATAATGATGTATTGATACTCAACAAGGCCGGAGGATGACTATATTGATGTGAGAGTACATCTATTATTTGGAGTCCGATTATGCCCTATGTATCGCAATTATATACTTATATCTATTTATATAAAATTTGAGTATTTCGTTGATATTAGTGATACCGATTATATCTGTAAATAATAAATGTTTATAAAATATTATAGATGATGGTTAGTGATAAATATAGAATAGTGGTGGATATTATTAAGTGATTAGTAATGACTTGTTGATAATCGAGGATTAATTGTTAAATATGAATTAGATAATAGATGATGGTAGACGAGAATTGATGATTATCTAATGAATAGTTATGATACCAGAAGTGTTGGCCACTAAAAATTTTGAGTTTCGAACTCAAGTCGTAACGTGTCATTGCGAGTCATATGACCCTAATTGTAGGGTGTGTAGTGAAGGTAGCCTAAGTTGGTGTCCTGATTATGAGTGGCTTCTAATGAGTCGTAAAGACTCTAAATGAGTCGAATGGTCCCATCCATTGCCAAACTAGTGTGTTCTTCAAGTGTTTTTTTCTTGACTACGACTTGGACCCTAGTCGTAGGGTCACCTAACAAGTCATATGGTGTGAATCATAGGGTCACCGTAGAAGGGTCCTTCAGCTACTGTCTTGACTACGACTCATGGTGATGAGCCATAATGTGTACTTATCAGTCGTATAGTGACTCGTAGTCACTGGCAACAAATTTTAAGCTTTAAATTAAGGGCACTTTGGACAATTCTCTTTCCCCAAATCATGACCCATGACTTAAAACCCCTTTAAGGTGTCATTATTACTCTAAAATAAATAGAAATAACTTTAAAAACACTCTCAATTCTCCAAGGCGAAGATACTTAGGTTTTAAGAAGTTGATCAATTTAATCTCCCAAGGGCAAATTCTCTCCATAACTCTTGGTATTTCAGGCATGTTACTTTTCCCCAACTATTACATTGTAAAAGCATGTGTTTTAAATAGTTATCCATATAGGTTTGATATTGGTTTTGGAACATGGGATGAGGGTTTTAAATGTTTGTTTCTGAATAATGGACTATCATCGTCATAATTAACCTTTGACCTTGTCGGGTATCAACATATCATCGATATATCCTCTGACCTTGTCGGGTTTCAACATCATCACGATAGTATCCTTCGGTCTTTTTGGGTGTCAACATAATCATAATAGTATCATCCGGCATTGACCGGTATCAATATCATCATAATAGTATCCTTCAACCTTTTCAAGTATCAATATCATCACAATTGTATCCTCCGACCTTGCTAGGTATCGATATCATCATAATAGTATCCTCCGGTCTTGTCGGGTATCAATATCACCGTAATAGTATACTCTGGCCTTTCCAGGTATTAATATCATCACCATTAACATTACTAAATAAGATAAAATAAAATTCTCATAAATAAAAACATATCATCGGAGAATATCTATTTAGTCAATACTTGTCAACTACTCATTATTAGTTAACCAACACTTACTATAATAGAATTACTAGTTCACTAGTAATCACATAACCTCTAGTTATTATCCTAAACATTATCCTTCACATAATCCTTACTCACAAGATGGCAACTAACCACTATTTATTAATTAGCCAACATCTATCATCTAGTCAAGGCTCATCACTAGACCAAAACT
This sequence comes from Capsicum annuum, assembly GCF_002878395.1. Taxonomy (NCBI): domain Eukaryota; kingdom Viridiplantae; phylum Streptophyta; class Magnoliopsida; order Solanales; family Solanaceae; genus Capsicum; species Capsicum annuum. Next base: position 160,808,698 of record NC_061115.1, on the reverse strand, counting down.
GCCATTTATCCACAATTCATTATTATAAACTAATCATCCTATATCAGTTAATAATTACTAGACAACACCTTACTACTTGTCACCTAACCATCTTTTATTAACTGACACCATTCATTAACTAACCATCATTAGCTATCATGTTTTAACTAAGAAATATTAATTAACTAATACATTAGATTCCTATCCATCAAGTGCTACAGTCCCCTAATCGACAACTAGTTACCACATAGTTAACCATCTAACAAGAAGAGCAGTCATAAGATCACATTTAACATATAATCACATTATTTACAATGGTAAATAATCATGAACATACCAAATCTATACATGTCATCACCAGTATTCAATCAGTAGAATAATAAGCATCATATCGTATCTTCTTTCATCTCATATCAAAGAGATATGTATACAAACATATACATATTTATATTCATAAACTGTAATCACATCATCTATAATGATAAAGAGTTCTTGGCTATTCAATCAATATCATAACACGTCCCTTGGCCCATTAACTTATCTAAAATAATCACAACATCATAACCAGGGATATAGGACCATATACATATCCGGGACTCATATTAATAATCATATTTATTAGTTGTAGCATATCTGTAATCATCTTACATATATGAGGCATCTCACATCTAGGAGGCATAATATAGATAGATATATAATCATCTCACACACAAGAGGTATCTCACAACTAGGAGGAATAATATATACAGACATCTAATCGTCTATGGCATATCTTATATCAATAGGTCATACATCATGACTATGAGGAAGATCACTTCTCTAGGCCAATTTACATATCCAAGAGGAACATCGTCTCTATAGGTCCAATAATCATGACTAAAGAAAATAGCAACTCTGTAGGCCAATCATCAAGTTTAAGAGGAAATAGCATCTCTATAGGCCAATCATCAAGTCTAAGAGGAAATAATATCTCTATAGTCCACATAACGTATCTAGGAGGAATATCATCTCTAAATGTCCAATATCACTTCCACAAGGAGTATCATAACCATAACTCAAAAGACACAATCCAGGAACATCAGTACAAGTTACCAAGTTATGAAGTAACCTTTTTCTAAGTTTTACTAACCTCATCTACGTATAACATCCACACTAAGTCCACAAGACTTAATATAATCTTAGGCTTAAATAGGCAAAACGATCCCACTTCTAATCCACTATTTCCATAATTAGGCATATTATGCCCCTAACTATGATAAGGTATTTAGTTCATCTTCTAGACGTCAAGTAAGTCATATTTAAGCCTAAGATAACAACTTCGACTAGAAATAAAGGTACTCAAGTCAATTCTACCCAACTTACGATTTCAAGACTACCAAACTAGCCTAATAAGGCTAAATATACAACTCATGCTTCAAAAGCTAAAACAATATTCCAAATATAGCATTACACCATATCCATGCTACAACTAATCTAAACTAAAAATAGAAGGCAATAGGATACAAATGGGTTATAAATATGCCATCTTACTAGTCCAAAACCCTCATCTAATCCCCCAACATCAATATTTCAAGGCTAAGGTATCCTAATCACAATCAAGCCTAACATTCATATTCACATGCAACATATATCACACATCATCTATGAACAAAAGTAGGCAAAAGCCTACCTCAAGGACAAACTGCAAAACCTCACTTCATGCACCACATGCTCATTTTTACTTTACAATCCTCAAAATGTCATCACACTATCAAAAACATAATCTACTCATCAATATGAGTCTAATGATACCCATATTGCACTATTATACTTCAGATCCAAAAACAACACCAAAATCCCAAGTGGGTCCCACATATGGAAAATGAATTTTCAAGACCAACCCAATGTTCTCACATATCATAACCCTCAAAAAATGGGTGAAAAATAAGCATACATTGGGCTAAAATAAAACCCTAAAATTAGGGTTTTGGGTCAAAACTAAGAAATTCAAGCATGAGTTCAAGAAATTCTCACCCTAATCTTGAAGATAATCGCGACACAAGATTGTACTTGAGCTCCCAAGTCACTCCACATGACCAATTTGAGTTATTACACTCATTTTGGGGTTTCTAGGTCTAAATGGTGAAGGGTACATTCCCCAAACGCATATTGGGGCCTTTATATAGCCCTTACAGGTACTCAAATGTTACAATCATGGTCCTACGGGCCGCAATTGTGTTGTATGCCATCAAACATTCTTGGCTGCAATCGCGGTTGCACCAAATGATAACAAACTCAAAAATAAGATTTTAACCCTCAAAACTCATTTGAAATATAAATAACATGATCCAATAGTGAATTTTGAGTGTACACCATTTTTCAAATCCATTGGAATCATCAAACTTTTATCGGAGATCATTTAGGCAAAATGTAGGGCCCACAATGATAGTTTTATCATTTTTCATAAAATCCACTCAATAGCCCAAACAAAGTTTGTGAGCCTTAGGACCTGAACAAAGGGTATACCTAGACTAAAATTAATGTTCCAGATGTAATAGTGAAGTTGAATTTTCATTCCGAGGTCATTTAGACTAAATATGGGTCCCATACCTATTCTTTTTAATTTTCAACTTTCCGACCAGTAGGTAAAAATGAGCTTGGGTGCATTAGGATCCAAACCAAAGGTCTAAATATACTAAAATCAATATTATGGATCTGCTGGCACAGTCAAAATTCCCATTTAAACAAGGTCCCAGGGTGAGTCGTGTTATAAGAGGAGCTAAACTCATATAGATCGTGGGTGAATTTTTATAATGGTTAAGCTACACAATCTAGGTTAAGATTTTAAATGCATACTAAACCTTGTTCCCTATCCCGGCATGATATATATATGTATGCATATGGGTGCATATGGTTATTTGATTTAGTTTTGAATAATGGCATTATTTTATCATATTCCCTAAGTTACATGCTAGCGTTCACTTTGCTAATCATCTCCGGGTGTTGTATCCCTCGCAATGTAGGAACCGACTATACGACCATTCATTCTGCTCAATGACTTGAATTTGGGGATAAATTTGAGTCAAATTAAAGTGGTAAGCTTCCATACTCCGAAAAAATCTACTTCATGCTATGGAATTCTTTTCATTATTATTATTTCTTTGGTTTTGGTTTTTGCTATGATCGGGGACATGTCTCAATCAGATATTCTTTGATTCTGGTTAGAGGATTTATTAGGATACTATGGGCATGGGAAGTGTCAGTATTAGTGTTATCATTGGTATTGGTATTTGCATTGGGGTTGGTATCGGTTGGATATTTAGTTATGGCTATTTGGTTATGGTTATAGACTTATTTTACTTTCCTTCGATTACTATTGTTTTATCTTGTTATATATTCCGAAATTCATCTGACATGGGATGTAGGATAATGAATGGTTGGGTATTGGGGGTGGTCCCCGATCCTAGTTGGACTTGAGATACCCGATACGACTAGGCCCTAGTTTGGGTCATGTTAGAAATGAACCTAAATCAACTCTAACATCGTTGTACATAGTAAGTAATTTAGCCAAACTAACAACATAACATAAGGCATCAACAAATGCCAACCACCACTCGAACATAATAAGTAAATAGTTCAAAGTAATAACATACCATAAAGCATTAACATCAGCAACCACAAACTACAACAAGTGGTTTCCATATGTCAATTAGTGTAGAAAAGTAAAGAACTCATCACAGCCTCCCATATGACTAGAGAGTACACTCAAGAGAAGAATAAAGCAATCAACCAACATTATAGTTAACTTCCATCATCATTTAACTATCATCCCATAATTATCATCAATCGGTCATTTATGATATTTCATAATTTACCAATATTTACTAGTATACCTGTATTCTATAATCCTACCATCTTTTAACAAATCATCATCGATACTCACTAGTTACTGATTTATGAGCTAACCATCTCTTATTAACTAATCCCTTTGATTACTAGTCATCATTAGCCTCTACTGATTATTTAACAACTATTCACCCCATATTCACTAATCATGATTCATTAGACAATCATCACCTCTAGTCTAACATCATTTATTATCTAATCCACATTTACCAACTAATCCCCGATTGTTAACTTGTCATTACTAATCACTTAACAATATCCACCACTATTCCTTATTTAGCACCAACCATTATCTATTATATTTTAAAATATTTATCCCTTACAGGCTATAACCGATATCACTAATATCAATAACATACATAAATTTCGTATAAGTAGATATAAGTATATAATAGCCATACATAGAGAGCATGTAGTTGGGATATATGAAGGTGGAGATAAGAGGCCATATCATCAGTTCATTGTCATTGGTATTTTTTCAAGGAGTAGGGATATCCCATCAGTTCCATATAGGTAGCGTCTTAGACTATGGGTGGCTCTCAGATCAGTTGGAGTGGTCACAGTAGACTTAGTTCTCATTAGACTTTTAGGAGTATTTGGCATGAATATTTAGGTTGTGGCATCCATTTTGGATTAGTGGTTGCAGTACCTCAGAGTATTCCAAGAGATTATCTTAGTTATGATGAGATTGTTCATTGGTCTAAGGAGTTCCCCAGATGTGAGTTTGTTGTTGAGATAGAGTCAACATGTGTTTCCCTCCAGCCTAGGGCTGTTGAGGTATGTTATGATTGTGGGAAGGATGGTCATATCAGTAGGGAGTATTCACGGCATCAGTTGGTCCACCAATTAGGGTTAGCTCATGTATCTCACAAGGTTAGGGCTTTAGAGTTCAATTATGACTGCAGAGAAATTGATCACTCATCTACAGAGTGTCCACGACATAGTATTATTGGTCATTAAACTCATCCAGATTAGTTTCTTAGAGATATGGTGCCTTTAGTAAGAGGTAGTTCACTTATGCCTCAGTTGGTGATTCAAATGCTTAGTTTGAGTTTTTACACACACTCTTTTAGGCACATTAGGTTTACAACTTTAGATTTACATCATGATAGGGGCACCCTTTATCTCCTAGCTTCTTATTTGATTTAAATTGGGGTTTTCATACCCATTGATTATTATATGCCTTGGTATTTTGTATTAGTTGTTGTATACCTTAGTGAAGATTTAATATATACATGACTACCCCCGTAGATGATTTATTTAGTAGTGCATGGGGTTGGTTGGTGTAATACCCCAGAAAATTTTCGTTGAAATTTTGTGCGTAAACGTGTTAGGTTCTATCTTCTAAAATTAATTATAAATTTTTCGTGCAAAATGTCTTATATTATGACCCACCATTTCGTAGCATATCGAATAAGCTTTCTAACGATATGTGGATCATCCAAAATGGACACTCGAGCGACGAGTTATGAACATTCTGATCGAACTGTGAATAGTAGTGAACAGTAAAATGTGCTAGAAAAAGTACTGAGGCCTGGCGTATTTTTGCTCCAACTTTAAACGATCATAACTCCTTGTACATAATGATCTGGGTGATCTACTATATATCAACGGAAAGCTCTGCAAGTCCTCTTTCAAATGAAATTGATTTTATCCAATTTGTCTATCGAAGAAAAAGTTATGGTCGATCTACTTCAGCCTATCAAAAGTGAATTTTTGGGTACACTTCAAATGATCAAAACTCCTCTTACACAATGATCTGGGTGAGATACTATATATCAACGGAAAGATATAAGAGTCCTCTTTCTAATGAAATTGGTTTCATCTAATTTGAATATCGAAGTAAAACATTATGGTTGATCTACTTCAGACGACCAAAATAGTCCACCAAAGGACAAATTCGAGAATTTTTTTGATTTTTAGGGGCGTTTTGGTCATTCCCCCTCACCTAAAATCCGTCCAAACCCTATATTAAAGCCTATTAGAAGCATTATATGTTATATTTCATCAAACTCCCTCAAAAAGAAAACCCTAAGCTCCTACATCCAACTTCAAGAACCTCCAAAGTTCACCATTAATTCTACAAATTTATTCAACATTTCAAGTTCTTAGTTCAAGAACTCCAAGAACCATCATTCAAAGGCACGATTAACATCTCAAAAACAAGTATCGATCTAAAGATCATTATTCAAGGTATGTGGAGTTTTTCAGTAAGAACTCTCTTTCATTCTTGTGCCCAAAAGTAATTTTCTTTACTAAGGCATGATTTTTATTTGATTTTTATGAATTTGAAGCATGAACCTATATCTTACGATGATTATTTTGAAATCTTGATGTTTATGATTTTGAAAGATGAATTTACATATGTGGAGATATAAAGCATGAATCTTGAATGATATTTATCATGATTTTGATATTTGGGTCGTGAATCCCCATTAAAAATTGTATTTTTTTTAGAAAGTGTGTGTTATAAGCACGTTGATGTTGAATATTTGAGATATTTTGAATGATTTGACCTTTTGGTCTTAATGGAGTTTTTTTGAACTCGAGTGTGAAAGAAATCTACAACGTAGTTGATTTTGATAGATGGGAAGCATGATGGCTCCCGATGTATATTTATATATTACTGAAATTATTTTGTTATGCATTGTCTTTGAAATGATCTGAGCTAAGTCCAGGAGAAATCTTTAGCACCGAGTGGGAGGTATAAAGCGACCTTACTTTCCTAGAACTACGTGCCCCCGTAGGAGTGAGCCTGAGGCTGATTTATATAGTGATCACTAGTTTGTGTGGATTTGATATCAATAGTCCTACTCCGATGGCAAGGATAGGATGGCTCTCCCCAACGTGGGTTGTACGTTGGACTCCATGTAGCTCACATGGTTTATGTTGGTTATAGGATCTCCCAGTGTGTGTGTGTTTCCTTGTGTCTATGGTGAATGGTGAAGTGATTTAAAAGTGGAATTGTGAAAGTTATTCTTTCAAAAGATTTAAATGATATTTATATTATGAGAATTGATATTCTTGATGAACTAAAAGTGATTGACAAATTATATGATGACTCACATGTGTTATAGTATTTATTTCATCTTCTCATGATTATGATGATTTTCTTCGGGCTATGTGAGTCTTTCATACATCCTGCATATTTTTTATAAATATTTATGATGATGATGTTTATACAACTGCATACACCCCCATATACTCAGTTCTTTTCCATGGTACTGACCCACATCTTCAGATGTGGGCTACATTTTCTCAGAATATAGGTTTCGGTGCTCAATTGTAGGTTCAACAGTGATTTTTTGGGAACGCTGTTCTACATCCTCTGTTGTGGTGAGTCCTTATGTTCCGAGAACGTGATGTCTGATATTGGTTTCATGGAATTGTTTGCATTTGATAACTGAGTATGAGTCAGTTGGGGCATGCCTCAATGGATCGCTAGTTTTATTGATTTTCTTAAAGGCTTGTCAGACTAGTATAGATGTTGGGAGTTGAATAATAAGTCATATTTTGTTATCTTTCTGAAATTCTTTTATTCTTGGATGATGATTACTCTGTTGATATTTGAGGATTAGTTATGAAAACCTCGTTGATTTGTGTTGAACTAAATAAAAATGGCTCAAAGGGTTAGCTTGGGGATACTCATAGCCTCAAGCACCGTGTGATGCTCCGAGACCCATTTTTTAGGGTGTTACAAACTTTGTATCAGAGCCTAAGGTTTTTAGGTGTCCTAGGGAGTCTGACAAGCTGCGTTAAGTAGAGTCTTGATCATCGGTGTGTAGCGTGCCAAATCTATGAGCAAGAGGCTACAAGATATTTTAGGAAAAAGTGTGATTATTTCTTTCAGAAGTCTATCGTGTTTAATGTGTCTCTCTCTTCTATTGATTCGTGCTCTCCTCTTTCATAAATATGCCTCCACATCGAGTGAGGAAAAATAATGATGGTCAGCAACCTCAACCCGCTGACCCATTGAATAAAAATATGTCTCATGCTGAATTTTGGGTAGCCTTTCAGGCGCTGGCCTAAGCTGTTACTGCAAATATTCAGGCTAACTCGACCCTAGCTCCATAACAGCAAGGAGGTGATTCAGCTGCTGCCAGGATCCGTGACTTCATACAGATGAATTCGCCAGAATTCTATGGGTCCAATTCTGATGAGGATCAACGATTGTTTTTAGAGGAGGTGCGGAAGATTACTCAGGTGATGCATGTATTTGAGAAACATAGTTTGGAGTTGGCTGTGTATAGGTTGAAAGACCTTGCTTATGAATGGGTTGTTGCTTGGAGGAAAGGTAGAGGTGAGGGAGCAGTCCCTACAACTTGGCTAGAGTTCTAGGATGAATTCCTGGATAAGTTTTTCCCTTTGGAGATGAGAGAGGCAAAGGTGGAAGAGTTTATGAACCTGTGACAGGGCTCTATAACTGTTAGGGAGTACTGTCTAAAGTTCAATCAGTTGGCCAAGTATGCTACTGACTTAGTGGTTAATAATCGGGCTAGTATGAGTAAGTTTGTGACTGGAGTGTCTAGTTATGTGGTTGAGTGTAGGTCTGCTATGCTGAATAGTGAGATGAATCTTTCTAGGCAGATGACTCATGCCCAACAGATTAAGGCAGACAAAATTAAGGAGACAGATAAAATAAGAGGGAATAAGAGAGCTAGGTCCAAGCAGCACGGACAGGGTCAAACTAAATCACAAGGAGGGATTCTCCCTCAGTATCAGGATCGTTCGCCTATGCCAGCACCATCATCTGCTAGTGCTCCTGTGCCTAAAGATAGGCAGGAGCAAGGTAGCAGGTCAAATCGTCCCCTATGTCCTAAGTGTGGTAGGGCTCATTCAGATGAGTGTTAGGGTGAGAAGAGAGGTTGTTTCCAGTGTGGTGACATGGGTCACAAAGTTAGAGATTGTCCACAGAATGGACAAGGGCATCGTGACTATCGCCCTCAGACCCAGACACAGACTGTTAGTGCTCCAGTTCCAGCGACTCATCCAGACCTATCTTAGGGCACCTCTTCTAGCAATGTTGGTGGGCAGTGCTAGAATAGATTCTATTCTTTACCATCCCGCCACGAACAGGAGGACTCTCCTGATGTTGTTACTGGTATGCTTCATATATTTCAGTTTGATGTGTATGCTTTGTTGGATCCTGGATCCAGTTTCTCATATGTTACACCTTTGATTTCTGTGAATTTTGAAATGAGTCTTGAGGTTAATCCTGAGCCTATCCTAGTTTCTACCCCAGTGGGTGATTCGATTGCTGCCCAGAAAGTGTATAAAAAGTATCCTGTTACCGTTCTTCATAAAGTCTTATTGGCTGATCTGATTGAGTTAGACATGGTAGATTTTGATGTGATTCTGGGTATGGACTAGTTGTATTCTTCTTATGCCTCTATTGATTGTCGGACCCAAGTGGTCAAGTTTCAGTTTCCAGGTGCATCCGTGTTTGAGTGGTCTGGGAATTCTGTGTCACCCAAGAGTCATTTTATCTCTTACCTTAAAGCTAGAAAGCTTATTTCCAAAGGGTGTAATTATCATTTGGTTTGAGTCAAAGACACTAAGTCTGAGACTCCAAAACTCCAGTTTGTTAACGTCGTCAATGAGTTTTCTGATGTCATTCCAGATGATCTCCCAGGGATACCTCCTGATAGAGAGATAGAGTTTGGGATTAATCTTCTTCCCAATACTCAGACCATTTTTATTCCTCTTTACCATATGGCCCCTGCAGAATTTTAGAAGTTGAAAGAGCAACTCAATGATCTACTAGTTAAGGGTTTCATAAGGCCCAGTATTTCTCCTTGGGGTGCTCCTGTGTTGTTAGTGAGAAATAAAGACGGCTCTTTGCGAATGTGCATTGATTACCACCAACTGAATAAAGTCACCGTAAAAAATAAGTACCCTCTTCCAAGAATAGATGATTGGTTTGACCAATTGCAAGGTGCAAGTTATTTCTCAAAGATAGACCTTCGTTCCAGCTATCATCAACTCAAAGTTAGGGAGTGTGACATCCCAAAAACCATTTTCTAAAATTGTTATGGACATTTTGAGTTTCTTGTTATGTCTTTCGAGTTAACTAATGCCCCAACAGCTTTCATGGACCTCATGAATTGAGTGTTTAGATCATATCTGGATATGTTTGTCATAGTGTTCATCGATGATATACTAGTGTACTCTCGTAGTGAGGATGAATATTCTGATCATCTCCGAACTATCTTGCAAACCCTTAGAGATCACAAGTTGTTTGCCAAGTTCAGTAAGTGTGAGGTTTGGCTAAGGTCAGTTACTTTTCTGGGTCATATCATTTCTTCCGAGGGTATTAGAGTTGATCCCTAAAAAACCGAAGCTGTTAGAAATTGGCCTAGACCTATATCTCCGACTGATATCCAAAGTTTCTTAGGTTTAGCTGGCTATTACTGCCGTTTTGTTGAGGGTTTCTCCTCTATAGTGTCTCCTATGACTCGGTTTACCCAAAAGAAAGTGAAGTTCTTGTGGTCTGAATTTTGTGAGAAGAGTTTTCAGGAGTTGAAGACTCGACTCACTTCAACCCCTGTATTGACTTTGCCTGATGGTGTTGATGGTTTTGTAGTGTACTGTGATACTTTGAGAGTTGGGTTGGGTTGCGTATTGATGTAGAAGGGTTAGGTAATAGCTTATGCTTCTAGACAGTTGAAACCCCACGAAAAAAATTACCCCACCCATGACCTTGAGTTTACTACTGTTGTGTTTGCTTTGAAAATCTGGAGACACTATTTGTATGGTGTCCATGTTGATGTTTTCACTGATCATAAGAGTCTGCAGTATGTGTTTACCCAGAGAGAATTGAATGTTAGGCAGCGACGATGGTTAGAATTGTTAAAAGACTATGATATAAGTGTGTTGTACCATCTGGTCAAGGCCAATAATGTGGTGGATTCCCTAAGTAGAGTGTCCATGGGTAGTGTTTTGCATGTGGTAGAAGGTAAGAAAGATTTGGCTCGTGATGTACATCGTTTGGCTAGATTGGGGGTTAGGTTGTTCGACTCTGCTGAAGGTAGTATAGGGGTTCACAGAGTAGTTCCGAATCCTCCTTGGTTTCGGAAGTGAAGGAAAAGCAATACTTAGATGCTAGTTTGGTCAGACTGAAGGAGTCAGTCCAGGACCAAAAAGTAGAGTTTTTCTCCCAAGGGAGAGATGGTGTGTTGAGATTGCAGGGTAGATTGTGTGTCTTAAATATTGATGATCTAAGAAAGGGGATTATGGCTGAAGCACATTGGGCGCGATATTCTATTCATCCTGGTGCCACCAAGATGTATCGAGACTTGCGGGAAATCTATTGGTGGAGTGGCATGAAGAAAAATATAGCAGCGTTTGTAGCTAAGTGTGCAACATGCCAACAGGTTAAGGTTGAACACCAAAGACCTGGTGGTATGATGCAAGAGTTTAGTATTCCCAC
>NC_061115.1:160745703-160794405 GCF_002878395.1 Capsicum annuum | reverse complement strand
TCCATGATACACGAATGTCTTGGAGGTTAATCTCCGCAATACGCTCTATGTAACGGAGGCTAGCCTCCGCAGTGTCCTTCGTGCTATAAAGGTTGTGTATTTCTTGCATTATTATTAAAGGTTCAAGGGGCATTTTGGTATTTTCCCTCTCACCCTAAATTCCCAGTTGTTGATTTAAAACTCTAGAGGGGCATTATTTTCCCCATTCCTCATAGTTAACGATACCAAATCTCCTTTAATTCTTACGAATAAAAAAATTCAAACTATTCTAACAATTCAACCATTCCAAGTCTCAACTCCAAGTATTCTTCAAGATTTCAAGCAACTCGGGTATGTGGGATATTAATCAGTGGGATTCCTTCCACCCAATTAGTCTAAAGAACCCTTTGTCTTTTTTAAGTATAAATCCTTTTCCCTATTTTATGAAATTTCAATGTTAAGTATGAACTTACTCAAATTGGTCTTAATAGTTTTGAATTAAAACCATGAATTTTTGTTTCCCCATGCGAATTATACTCTTACATGCTTTATAATTTTAGTCACCCCAATAAAGTTCAGTTGATACCATGTCAATTTCTCAAGTTATGAAATAAACCATGTGATTATGTTGTTCTCATAAGTTTAACATATTCTCACACTCATAATCATGAATTTCATCATATTAGTGAAATATATTGTGTTTTGAGTTTTATGAGTCATGAATTCCCCTACAGTGTTGTAAATGAGGTTATTTTATTTAAAGTATTATTTAGTGCTAGAGGGTTATGAACACCCGATACCTATATGTTTACACATGTTATAGATTTTCAAGTTTCAAGTCAGCTAGATTATGATTTTATCTTCATATTCCCTTTGGATTTGACCCCAACATTTGTTGGGTTACTATATTTGACAGTGACCACATAATATTCGTATTGAAGGTGTAGATTGGGATTTATCGATTATTCAGTTTTATGCAGTACATGTTTATACTTGGTCTTAGATTCATCTTATCATGTTTAACACATTCATGTTAAGTTTATACCAGTTAGTTTCCCATCTCACATACTCAATATATTCAAAGTACTGATCACATACTTCTTTGTGCTATATTGCCTCATAATATAGGTTTGGGTGCTCAGTACCCAGATAACACTTACCACATTCTCATTCCATTCAGCAGCAGTTCAGTGAGTCATCATTTGAGGACTATTTATCAGTTATTTAGTTCAGGACTTCATTTTTTTAGTTAGTTAGAGTTAGTTGAGGGTTTGTCCCAACAACTATTTATGACTTAGAGGCTTTCAGACAGTTAGATATGTTATCAATTTTTTGAGTATTTCACACTATATTAGTATTGATTCTGTTACCATTTATTATCTGTTCACTTTCAATATAGCTTTCACCCAGTATTTTTAGAAACTCTCTAGTATTTCAGTAATATGCTAGGCCATGGGTTAACTTAGGGTTGCTCGTGACTCTAAGCACTATATTATGACTAGTGGGTAGTCTCGGGTACTGACAAACTTGATATTAGAGTAGCAGGTTTATAATTTCCTTGGGTGTCTGAATGTCATGTTAAGTAGAGTCTTGTTCATGCATGTGAAGAGCGCCACTCTTATGAGAAAGAAGCTACAAAATGTTTTAGGAAAGTCGCACTTCTTTCATGATCCATGCCATGTGATAGAGTGTAAACTCCATCAAAATTATTTTCCTAACTTATCCTCTATTCGTTTATAGAAAATTCCTCCTAAGAAAACTAACGAAAGGACAGATAAAAATCAGCAAGCTTCGCCGACAATTCCCAAAGAACCTCTGAATGAGCAGGTCTCTCATGCTGAGTTTGTAGCTACTTTCACAGCATTAGCCCAATATATGACTGCTCAGAATAACCAACAGGTTGTTACCCCAGCCAAACCAACAACTAATACAGTGGTCACTAGAATTTGGGACTTTATGCGGATGAATCCACCAATATTATTTAGGTCTAAATCTGAAGAGGATCCAAAGGATTTCTTAGATAGTGTTGAAAAAGTAACAGAGACATAAGTTTCACTTCGAGTAAGAGTGTTGATTTGGTTGCTTACCAACTCTAAGGAGTGACTCATACTTTGTTTAAGAAGTGAAAGAAAGATAGAGGTGCAGATAAAGGGCTAGTGGGATGAGTTCAATACTACATTTTTGGATAGGCTCTTCCCACTTGAGTTTAGGAAATCCAAAGTGTAGGAGTTCATTAACTTAAAGCAGGGTAGTATAAGTGTTAAGGAGCACTTACTCAAGTTTACGCAATTGATGAGGTATGCTTCGACTATGGTGGTTGATTCTATGACTCGAATGAGTAAGTTTGTGTCTAGTGTTTCTGAGGATATAGTCAAGGAGAGTAGGATGGCCATGTTGGTTAAGGAGATGGATATCTCTAGATTGATGGTCCAAGATCAACATATTAAGGAAGAGAAGCTCAAAGAGATAGAAAGGGAGAATAAGAGGGCTAGAACTGGTAGCTTTAATTTCTCTCAGTCGAGGTCTGTTGGTGGTAATCATTCTCAGTTCTGCCAAAAATATTCAGCTCTAGCCCCAGCCCCATCTTTTTTCCAGTGCTCCAGTGCTGAAATTTAGAAAAGATGCTCGAGATAGAGCACCAGGCTCTAAGTCCTAGGGTAGTACAAATAGTGGTCGCACTAACCTAATGTGTATGAGATATGGTAAAAACCATAAGAGTGAGTGCATGGCTGGTAGTGATGTTTCTTTGGGTGTCGCATGTCAGTCCAAAGAATAAGGATCGCCTAGTGGTTTCACAGAGAGGTAGAAATGATTTTCAACAGGATCAGACTAACTCTTTAACAGTTCCCATAGGTCGCTCGACTTAGTAGTGTGCCACTTCTAGTGCAACTAGTGGATAATGTCAAAATTTGTTTTATACCCTTTAAATTCAGCAGGATCAAGAGGGTTTTCCTGATATGGTTACTGGTATATTACATGTTTTTCATATTCTAGTGTATGCATTGCTAGACCCAAGAGGAACGTTTTCCTTCATGACTCCCTATATTGCAATAAATTTTGGTGTCACCTAAAAATCCTAGTAGAACCCTTCTCAATTTCTACCATACTTGGTAGTTTAATCATAGCTATAAGAGTATACAAAAATTTCCCAGTCATAGTGTCCCAGAAGGTGACTTCAGTTGATTTTGTAGAGTTAGACATGACTGATTTCAATGTCATTATTAACATTGATTGGCTCTACTCTTTTTATGCCTATGTTGATTGTAGAAGCAGAGTAGTCCAGTTTCATTTTATAAATAAGTCAGTCATAGAGTGTAAGGGTAGTACCTCGGTGCCTATAGGTCAGTTTATCTCTTTTCTAAAGGCAAGAAAAATGATTTCAAAAGGGTGCATCTATCATCTCATTTGAGTCAAAGACTCAAGGTTTGAAATCTTGAGTCTTGAGTAAGTTTCAGTAGTGAATAAATTTTCAGAAGTGTTTCTTAAAGGTCTGCCCAAAGCTCCTTCTAAGAGGGAAATTGACTTCAAAATAGATCTTCATCCAGATACCCAACCTACTTTAATTCCACCTTATATGATAGCTTCAAACGATCTTAAAAAATTGAAAGAACTATTGAAAGATCTCCTAGAAAAGGGTTTTATCAGGTTTAGTGTCTCTCCATTAGGTGCTCCAATTTTTTTGTGCACAAGAAGGATGGTTATCTCAGAATGTGCATCGACTACCATCTATTGAACAAAGTCACAATCAAGTATAAGTATTCCATCTCTAGGATTGATGTGTTTTTCAATGAACTTCAATATGCCAATTATTTCTCTATGATAGACATCAGATCCTATAATTATCAGCTCTGAGTCAGAGAATGTAATATCCTGAAGACAGCCTTCAGAACTTGATATGGTTACTTTAAATTTGTAGTTATAATTATTAGACTAAAGAATGCCCCTATAGCTTTTATGGACTTAATGAATAGGGTGTTCAAGTAGTACTTGGACATGTTCATTATAGTCTTCACAGATGATATCATCGTTTATTCTCAAAGTTAGGGTGAATATGCATATCACTTAAGGGTTGTCTTGCAGACTCTTAAAGATCACCAGTTATTCGTGGAGTTTAGAAAGTGTGAATTGTTGTAGAAATCAGTATCATTCCATGGTCATGTCATTTCCAGTGAAAACATTTGAGTAGATCCTGAAAAGACCAATGTAGTAAGGAATTAGCCTACACCAATCTCTCCCTCAGATATTAAGAGTTTCTTGGGTTTAGCCAGTTACCACAGATGGTTTGTTGAAGGAATTGGCCTACATCACGTCGATGCCAACAATGTAGCACATCGGTCTGCATATTGCTAGGTCGGTTTTCAGACATTAGAAAGTCGCGTCCATAGGGGTAATTGGGTCTTTTTTCCATGTCTATCATCCCCAAAACACGAAATTAAACCCTTCTAAGAGCAAAAACTATTCATTCTTCACAAGTTGCTCTCAAGAACAAATCCTAGGAGATTTCAAATTCAATTCAAGGCTCAAGAACTTACCATCAATCTTTTAGAATTTAATTATTAAGGTATGTCAAGTGTTCATTCAAGGGTCCCTTCCACCCTTGGAGTTCAAGAATCTATTTTTAAAACCTCAAGTGTATTGATTACATGAATTTCATGTTGGGTTTGATTATATTCATGATTATAATAATTAATTGGGTTTTTAATCCATGTTTTGTTACAAGTTTCATGTGGAGTTATTTGATATATGTATAGAATCATGTAAGTCAATGCTAAACTCTTAAAAGTGTAAATGGGGATTTGAATTATGGTGACTATATATGGTTAGTGTCATGTGCGTGGATTATGTACTCCAAGTGTTTGATAAATTGCTCATGTAGACAAAGAAAAACGAAAAACAATCATGTCATGTTAGCTTATGTTCAAGTTATATCATGCAAGTGTTTGATGGAATGTCTCTATGAATGAGTTATGATCAAGTGCATATGGTATGCATTTCAAGTTTATGCTATGATTTATTTTTCATGCTATCAGGTCCTGAGGATATCCAATACCTGAAAACTTAGCTATTACCTAAAGCTATGGTAGTTACAGAACAGTCTCAATAGTGTCACAAATAGTAGCTCCAATAATCAGTCATAGTTAAAGTTCAGTATTCAATTTAGACCTCAATAAATTTAGCTAGTCAACAGAACTATGCAGTATCCCATAAGTTAACAGAAGTCAGTAGTACTCCATTAGTTAACGGAACTCAGTGAACTCAGTTTAGTTCAGTAAGAAAGGATGATCAGTAATAGTTTAGTCCAGCCTAGTACAGTTTAGAAATTAGTCCAGTGTCTATTCAGTTGGGAGTAGGATTCAGCTCCGAGAGAACCCAGGGATGAGGGAATTCTTGCCAGCAGAGGGTTTGACCCTTAGTAGCAGTCCCTGTGTTACAGAACTATGTAACCAGCGTAGGTTGAGATATCTTCCTACCAGACTAAGGTTTATATATCTTATACGAGTTTTCCTACCAGCGAGGGTTGATGAAAGAGCTTCCTATCAAAGAGGGTTAACTCACAGTTGTCTTTACCTGTGACACAGTACTGATACCCTTCCAACTGGAATTATAGGTTGGACCCCAGTTTATTCAGAAAGGGGTATGTCGGTTAGATGATTACCTCCTACAGTCTCAGTTTTAGTCTTCAGAATAGAACTTAGTCCAGTTTTACAGAAATTAGGTCTGTTAGACACAATTACTCAGTTCAGTACGGAACTCAGTATAGTTCCTCAAAATTAGGACTGTTAGTAAATCAGTAAAATCAGATATCAATAAATTAGTAATTCAGAACTCAGTATCTAGTGTCATCATGACCTCAATTACAATTTACGTATCTCATGCATGTACTCTCATTCAGTTATACTCATGTTATTCCATCAGTATTATTCATGCATATGAACCCATGCATCTCAGCGTACCTCACCTAGTATACCAGTATATTCAAAGTACTGACGGATACCTTTCTTTTGTACTAGATGTCATATATCACAGGTTCAGATGCACAGGCTCCCAATCATACTTAGCAGTCCGATCCATCAGTAGCAGACTAGTTGTGAGTCCTCATTGTTCTAGGACCGATTTATTATTCCAGTATTTCAGTACTCAGTTTATTTCAGTGGTCAAAGTTATTTGGTGACCTGTCCCATCAACTCCTTTTTCGGACAACAGAGTTTATTCATACTATAGTATTTATAGATAGATGTTCATTTTTGGTATTGATGTACCGTACTCAGTATTTATTTATAGTTTTTGAACCTTATGGCAAGTTTCAAACTAATTTCTGTATAATTACAGTATTATTATTCAGTTACTACAGCAGGTACAAATCATGGGTTAGCTTGTGGTCCCTCAAGATTATGAGCACCGTGTAGCATTCAGGGTACAGACTCGGGGCGTTACAGCATTATGATCTCTTCCCCAAAATTTCAGCATATTTAAAAAGAGTTGTTTAGTCTTTTCCTATTATTTTAACTCCTAACTCACATTGTTTTGGCTTCCCCAAGGGTTGTATATAAGCCTAAACTTTCCCAAATTCTCCATTAAGTTGTAAGATCAATTGAAACCAAGAAAAAGGGTGATTATTCTTATCTAGAGCCAAGTAGGGCTTCTTAATTTCAATATCAAATTCAAAGTATTTTTCCAAGGCATCCACCTCCAGGTATGTGGGATTCAATCAATAGGTCCCTTCTGCATATTTAGTCCCAAAAAACTTCTAAATCCTCAAGTTTACTTTCCCTTCAAGTTTAGGTTCCAGGTCAAATATGAGTTTTCCTTAATTTCCTCAGTTTATATTGATAATATATCATGAGTACATGTATTCCCATAAAAGTAGCATGTTTCCCTTCAAGTTTGAATTATGAAATTCCCTATTATGGTCAACTTTTATAATTATCATGTTTAGTTTACATTAGTAAAAGCTGGTGGATTGGGAACACCCGATACCTAGGGAGTCATGCATACATCAGTTTACATAATTTAAGTACTTTAGATTATCCACAATTGATACATTCATAATGATATCATGATGAGAAATTAAGTTTATATTTCAATGTCTTTTAGTTGAGGGTAATACTTAGTACTAGGTAAATCTAGAGATGATTACTCACCCAATAGTTAGGTTGAGACCGTTAGTAGAAATTTGAAAGTTCCAGAAATACAATGCCACTGTAGGTTATAAGGGGTCACCTAGTAGTTGAGGCATGACATCCTAGTCCTTTGGGACCTTGGTTTAATGGATCCACAACAACCAGTGTTGGTACCCTTGGCAAGGTACTAACACCCTTCAAACTGGGCTTATAGGTTAGACCCCGATTTGTTCAAATTGGGATATGTCGGTTATTGTTAGCTCCCATTGTCCTCTGTTTGTGTTTATCTTATGTTTAGTTCAGATATGCATGACCTTGATTCAGTTATTCAATTATTCAATTTTATGCAGTAAATGTTTATACTTGGTCTTACAGTCAGTGTATAATGATTCATGCATTCATGCTCAGTTTATACCAGTTAGTTTCCCATCTCACATACTCAGTACATTTAAAGTATTGATTGCATACTTCTTTGAGCTATATTGTCTCATGATATAGGTATAGACGCTCAGTACCCGAATCGCACTTAGCACGTTCCCCTACTGCTCAGCAGTAGTTTTGTAAGTCCTCATCATTTGAGTACTAGTTATAAGTTATATATTTCAGCACTTCATTTTATTTCAGTTAGAGTTATTTGGTTATTTCTCCAACAACTCATTATGACATAAAGGCTTTAGATTTGTTTTTAGTTTGTTGAGTATTTTAGGCAGTATTAGCATTGCTTCCATTAGCAATTATTATTAGTTTACTTTCATTGTAGCTTCCACTCAATATTTTTAGTACTTCTCTGGTATTTTAGTGATATACTAGGTCATGAGTTAGCTTGGAGTCACTTGTTACACTAAGCACCATGTTACAACTAGGGGACAATCTTAGGTTATGACATATCCTCAGATCCTGAGTCATTACCCACTAAGAAACCATTGGTGTAGGAAGGACCTTAACTCTAGAAGTAACAGCTTCAGGCTGCACCCCCTTACCCCTTAGTACCGCTCTGAATCATAGATTGTGCACCACCACAAAATACTAATAGCTGAACCGATGCCTACCTAAGTAGTGAAGCAGAAATAAACCTTGGTAGAGACTAGGCTGGTCCTTGGCTTGCCACTAGCTGGGGTAGAGGAATCTCATGTACGAGAAAGACCCCTATCTTGGTGTCCAGTTGGGGATGCATATCTTGGTTTTTCTCAACTCTAGGTCGTCCACAAAATGTGATAGGATCCCTAGTTGCAAACTCGAGGTGCTCGTCTCATACAGCGATAACACGCATCGTAGCCATCTATGAAAGAGTGAATCCAATAGAATCTTTAGTAACAAACTCAGACTCTTATAACAAAATAAGTGAAAAAAGTGAAAATTTCCTAAGGAAGTCATATAGCCTCTCAAAGATAAGAAATGAACGTCAATATTTCAATCCGTACGACTCTACTAGACACTTCCTATTGCACCAACAATACTGGTGAAATTGTATAAGATACCAATTTTTCACATTCCGATTTCCAAGTCATGATGGCACTTACTTTATCCCACCAATAGGTAACCCAAAAAATATCTTGGAGCTATAAGCAAAGGGTTAATTTGGTGAAAATGGCTTAAATGGAAGAAATTTTCAAGTAAGGACTTACAATAATAAATCAGTAAGTGATAATAATATGAATGATAGATAAGATAATAATAACATCCCATGGACTAGTAGTGTAGGTACAAGAGCCACTAACAAAAAGAGCATGAGTATTGTAATAGTCAAATGTACATCAGTCTTAGAATAGAAAAACGAAGAAACACAAAAGAAGGAGAAAAATGCAACTCCAAAACTGAGAGCTCACACTATCCTTGAACTCTTGTAAACATGACCGCAGCATTAACAATGGAAAATAGTACTCGAATCTGCACCAAAAAGTTACAGAAGTGTAGTATGAGTACCAAAGTCATGGGTACTTAGTAGGCATCAATCAACTAAGCTAAATTATAATATAAGTACTTTACAAGATAAATAAGCTAAGTCAAGTAAGAGGAAAAGCTTAAATAATGCTCCAAATACTATAAATAAACAATTGGAAAAACATAATATGAAAGAAAGAATAACTAATAATACAAAATTGGCCCTCATATACCAGTAAGTATGGAAAATTAAATAACTGATGCGAGCCCTCATAAGCTTGGAGGGTGAAATAAAGAGAAGAATTATCCAAAAATCATACTAATTAACTGTATCATGAAATAAGATCCATGAGTCCTTTCATACCATAAACATATCATAAATAATCTCTCAGTTTCGGACTCAAACCAAAACTCATATCGTCAAATGTTGGACTTGAACCAAAACTCGTATCATAAATTGTCGAACTTGAATTGGAACTTGCATCAACTCCCAAGTACCAATA
Organism: Capsicum annuum; assembly: GCF_002878395.1. NCBI lineage: Eukaryota > Viridiplantae > Streptophyta > Magnoliopsida > Solanales > Solanaceae > Capsicum > Capsicum annuum. Next base: position 160,784,921 of record NC_061115.1, on the reverse strand, counting down.
TAGCATAAGAATCATGTATCTAACCTCTTCAAGATCCTAAATGTACGATTTAAAGGATATGATACACCTCTAGAATCTACAAGGGGCTAATGATAGTCTTGGTCTAATGTGGGATAGAGGAGCCATTTCTAATTTTTGAAATTTGTTGTAAGGGAATTTCTATCTTAAATAAGGTTAAGGTATCTAATTTGGTTACTGGATATTAAGTAAGTCACATTTTAGTCCTAAGATGGCAATTCTACCTAAAGCATGAGCAACTAAGTCAATTACACAAAATTTACTGTTTTTAAATAGGCTAAACAATCCAAATTATACAAATTATGCCTCCAAGGCCTAATTTCAAACCCATACCAGCACATTATCATAATTATACGACAATTAAGCACAATCTAAAAGAAAGGTAAACCTAGCCTAACTGGATGCCAAAAAATGCCTGAAGAAATCTACTAAAATGGTAGTTTTTCTGTTTGAGAAGTTTCTGAATGATGCCACTGTATAAAAATGATAATTTACTCATAAATATGTGAAAATGGTATCCATATTTTAATTTTATGCTTCTGATTCAAAATTACTTAAAAATCCCATGTGGGGCCAGCTCGTGAAATTGCACTTTCAAAATTGTCTATGGGTGCCTTTATGCTCAAGGAACATTTACCTTCAAGATCAATTGTGAGATCAAATGGTGCTAAAATCAACCAACTAATAATCTAGGGCTTTTGGGAAACAATAGAGAATTTACCCATAAAATTAATGAAAACTTACTAAGAACTCAGAGAAAAAACGAGTAAATTAAGCTCACATACACCCCAAAATCACCTATAGTGTTGGTCCCATGTTCCACACTCTCTAGGGTTCTACAATCTTTAACTTGTATGAAAAATGAAAGAAAATTTGCTAAGGGGCACTTAAGGATACCCAGGTGCTGCTTAAGTGGACACTAGGCCACTTAAGCGGTAACTGCTTTTGTGGCCAAGTGTCGCTTTCATGGTAACTACTGCCTGCAGCTCTATAGCTTAAGTGGACCATTTGTCTCTTAAGCAACATTTACTTAAGGGTGAGGAATTCACTAAAGTGGCCTCAGCTAGGCAAGCCTGGAAGCTTAAGCAACCCAAGGGGCACATATGTGAATGCACTAGCTGAAGACTTGGAATTTTTTCCAATTCTTCACTGGCCCCTCAGGATTCATCGAGAATCCCTTAAACACAAATAAACTATGTTAACCAATAAAATTCAATATTTGAGACGTGGTCTAAATTTTCATCCGAGGTTGTTTAAATAAATGGTAGGTCCCACACATAAGTGTTATTTTTAAAAATTTTTAGCCAATCGCCCAAAATGAGTTTGAAAGCCTTGGGACCCAAACCAAAGGTCCACCAAGCCTAAAATCAATGTTCTGGGGATGATGAAACTATTAGATTCATTATACAAGGTCGTTTGGATAAATTTTTTGTGTGGCAGCCAATTTTTACTAGTGAAGACTTCAAGATAGGAAATTGGCACTAAAAAACAAACAAATTTCCTAATAATTGAATGTCAGCTCCAATAAGTCATAAATGACTTCAGGAAGATATAGTAAATCTCTAATTGGTAAAAATACGTGGAAATTTAGAAAATAACCTCGAGGGTCATTATATTCCTCAATGATTTCTTCGGGCATTAATCTTGTTCTATTCGCCATTTAGAGCACCACAAAACATGGCCTTGGCTTTCCCAAACCAAGAATGTTAATCACAAATAGGGGCATTAAATTTATGCTCACCCTCACATTAGTCAAAGCTTGGACCATATCACTTTCACCAATTTATATGTGAAGGGTGAAACTCCCAAGGTTCTTGAGCCTTTTAGGCATCTTTCTTGTCACCACTGAACTGTATTTCTTTGTGAGTACTTTCTTAACATAACCCAGATTCATCTTATTGGTCACCACATCCTTCAAGTACTTACGCACGCATGTGTGTGGTCTTCCAAGTAGTAAAATGGCTTTTCAAAGCCAAGTATTGATCCACAGGTACTTGTGTCCAACAATGATCTAATTTTAATATTACTACAAAGATTAAACAAGTGAAAAAGTAATCTATAACGTTTGAGAGTTGAAAACTGAAAGTAACCATAAAAAATGCGATATTATAATGTGTTTGAACAATAATGGGGATAAATCTAGGGTCAAGGAACTACCAACAATCCCACTTAGCTATATAATTTTATTAATTTAGTTAACTATAATGGTTGTTGATTTACGAAGTTGATAACATAATTAGGGAATGGTCATCATCTAGTCGTCTATCTAACTTAGACCCACAACTACATCATTGAGCGGGGATGTGAGAACTAAGTTAAATGCATTTATATTTCATTCTATATATGAACCAAGTGGGGAAAATTAGGTATATTCCTATCCTAACCACAACTCTTAACTTTAATCCCTTTCTGTATAAGATCCCACTGAATACATCCCACGTTCTAATCTATTGTTCCTCCTTTCGTGCTCATAATAGAATTATAGAATTATCCTAAGGGTCGCAAATCCATATAATAGTAAGCATAAGGATATATGAACAACCAAATAATGGCAATAAACATAAACCAACTCAAATATAATCTTAAGTATTCATGTTCTTGGCCTAAACCCTAGATGAGGGTGTTTAGCCACTCATGGATTTAAAATGAATGATAGTTAATGAATTCATGTATAAAAACAAAAGTCAACTAAAATAAAGGTTAAGAACTTTAAAAGAAGCCTCCTAAAGTTTATTCCAAGCCCCAAAGGTCACCCAAGGTTTGTACTAAAATATAGGAGTTGCCTATTTATAGTTGGAACCAAGAGCTAGTTTTGAAACCATGGGCATGCCACACTAGTGAATTGGAATGATATGGGCATGGCACACCCTTATTATGGATGATTAATGGTATTTGTAAATTTTGGTTTATGTATAAATGTAACGCCCCAAATCTGGTCCTTGGAACATTACACGGTGCTCATGACCCCGAAGGACCACAAGCTAAACCATGATAGATATCTGTAACTGAGCACTAAATAATATACTATAAATATGCAGAATATAAGACATAAGGCCATAAGGTACAAAATTGAACTAAACTTTCTGAAACATATTGTAACCTGAAAGCCTCTAAACTGTCTAAAATCTGTGGAGTTGATAGAACATGTCCCCAACTAACTCCGAACTACTGAAATAATAAAGTAATAAAATAATCATGCTCTCCTCAGATGATGAGGACTCACTGCTAGTATGGCTGCTGGACGTCAGATCTACTAAGGATGCTCAGGAGCTCATGCTTCTAAACCTATGGTATAAAACACTATAGCACAAATGCATCAGTATGAATAAATGTATTAGTATAAAAGTAAGGTAAGCTAAATACAAAGGGTTCATATGCATGAACAATACTAACTAACTATAAAAATAAACATAAGAATACATGCATGAATACATAACTGTAACTGAGTTCATGATAGGACTGAATACAGAGTTCTGACTACTGAGTCTACTAACAACATGGATTTACTGATATATGAGTTTACTAGTAACTGATAACTGAAAGACTATTTCTGACAGTCCTAATTATAAATAAGTAATCTAAGTGTTATACAGAGTTGGATGACAATATCTGACTGTCCTAAAATCTGATGGAACTAACTGAGTTCCATACTAAGCTGAGTAACTTTGTCTGACAGTCCTGATTTCTATAGAACTGGACTGAGTTCTATTTTGAAGACTGAATCTGAAACTAAAATTGTGGAAGGTAATCATCTAATCAATATGCCCTGAGTCTGAACTGGTGCGGTCCAACCTGTAACCCTAGTTGGAAGGGTATCAGTATTGTACCATGGGTAAAGACAAGCTTTGAGTAAACCCTCTCTGATAGGGACCTCTTCCGTTAATCTCTCCTATAAGGAAAACTCAAATGAGATGTATAGTCCCTAGACTCGTAGGGGTACATATCAACCTACGCTGGATACATAGTTCTGGAATGCAAAGATTGCTACTAAGGATCATATCCTCTACTAGCTAACGGTGTGTGTCCTCATCCCTGGGTTCACTCGGTGCTGAATCCTACTCCCAACTAGATAGACACAGAACAGATTTCCTAGTTCATACTAGGTGGGACTGATCTGTTACTGATTTTACTAATTAACTATATTGAACCGAGTTCACAGGATTTCCGTTGACTGGTGGAATACTATTGAATTCTGTTAACTGAAAGAATGATACTGAGTTCTACTAGCTGACTGAGTTTACTAAGGTTTGAAATGAATACTACTAAGACATAATGACTGATTGAGATTACTAAATTGGACTGGACTGATACTTAGTTTACTAAGTTTTCCTGAGTCATATGACTGACGGAATTCTACTGATCATGGCTTGACTACGAGTATCTCAAAAATTGACACTTGCTCTAGGCACACAGCTAAATTGTTGGGTACAATTACCCCCAGAACTTGATAGCATAAAAACTGACTATACATGATAACACTTGCATATTTGATAATAGTAAACAACTCACAAAACAATCAATGAGGTATTTTATCAAGTATTTAAGAGTCATGAATTTGTACATGGATAGGAATGTAAATTAGTGTGTCATAATCCATTCACTAAGACCTTTCATCAAGAACTTAGAATGCATTAACTTGTACCTAAATGAGTATTTCTTGTCAACATACTATAATAGCACTATTTCATTCACATAGGTATTTTGTCAAACATGTGGGGAGCATGCTTTGATCATACAATAATAAATCCATCTTATTACCATGGCTACATTATTGAACTTTCAAACTAAAGGGTTTATCACGAACATCATGTAAAATCATCACATACTAGATTTAATTCTTATAATTAATAGTTTATGACATGAATCAAAACCCAACAACAATATAAACATGAATTTCAATTCAATTCAATCATGAACATTCATAAATACACAATCTTTAAATTGAAAAGGGATCCTTGAGCTTCATGGGTGAAAGAGACCCATGAATCAACACTTCACATACCTTGATTGTGAGTTTCTTGAAGTTTTTGGAGGGATTCTTGAGATTTGGTTTTGAAACTTGCAGCTAGGGTTTTCTATCTTTGAGAGAGAGTGATTTATTTCTTAGGAGATGTGGGTAAACACTGAGATAATAGGTCTTTTTAGGGTTTAATGTCGTGTATAGGATGATTTGGGGTTTCTGGAATTTACCAAACATCCCCTGAAATTAAATGATGGAACTTGAAAAATCTTGATTTTACATGCTGGCACGACGCGGTGAAATTGCGCCAGCTCACTGGAAACTTTACAATTGGGAAACTGGTTGGTGGCGCGATGCGGTGGAAATCATGTTGCCACCTTGGATGCTGTAATGCCCTGAATCTAGTACCCAAAATACTACACGGTGCTCATGACCCCGAAGGACCACAACCTAATCCATGACTAATATCTGTACTTGAACACTGCATAATATACTGTATAAATACGGAAATAAAGGTTGTAAGGTCATAAGGTTCAAAACTGTAACATAATTGATAAAACATAACATATGGGTGGGGTATGAAATACCCTAAATAACTAAAATAAACAGTCTGAACATACTGTAGTCTGAAAAGCCTCTGACTAACTAAACTATCTGAATAAGGAGTTGATGGGACATGTCCCCAACTAACTCCAACTAATAAATTAATTAATGAGATAATAAAGTAATGGTCATGTCCTCAAATTATGATGACTCACTGCTAACTCTGACTGCAGAGACTGGAATGCTACTGATGCTCTGGAGCTCGTACTTCTGAACCTATGGAATAAAATACCATAGCACAAATGCATCAGTACGTTTGAATATACTGGTATGCATGTGAGGTGGGCCGAATGCAAAAAGGTTCACGTCCATGAACTATACTAACTGACTGCATAACATGAACGTGAGAATATATGCATGACTACATAGTAACTATAACTAAGTTCATGATAACATAATTACTGAGTCGGAGTACAGATAACTTGAGATACTGATATTTGTATAATTGAAATAACTGATATTGAGCGACTGTATCTGGAAGTCTGGGTTCTGATAGAACTAGCTGAGTTTTGTACTGTTCTGAGTTGACTGTATCTGAAAATCCTAAATTTTGTAGAACTATCTGAGTTCTATTACTAAGACTGAATGATTGTATCTGACAGTCCTGATTCTATACTAAAACTGTGGGAAGTAGTCATCTAACCAACATTCTCCTAATATGCTATTATGGCTGAGTTGGGGTCCAATCTATAACCCTAATTAGAAGGGTTTCAATACCATGCCACTGGTAAGGACAATATGTGAGTAACCCTCATATAACAAGTAACTATAGTGAGAATGGTGGGAACCCACATATAACAGGTTAAGCTACCTTATCTGCCCTCATATAATAGGCTATGATATCTCAACCTACATTGGCTACGCAGTTTTGGAATGCAAGGATTGATTCAAAGAATCACACCCTCATATAACAAGTGGGTTCTCATCCTTGGGTTCGCTCGGTGCTAATTTCTACTCCCATCTGGATAGACACTGAACATGAATAACTGAACTTACTGGACTGAGTTAACTGAGTTCCGCTGACTGATGGAATACTCTGAGATTACTGAATATCTGGGGTTTCTAAGATTACTGAGTTTACTGAGTTTTCCTGAGTCACATAATTGATTGAACTTCTATGAACATGGCTCGACTGAGAGTATCTTGAAAACATGACACTGGCTCTAGGCACACAGCTAATTGTTAAGTATAAGTACCCCCAGGACTTGATAGCATGAAACTGACAAAGCATGACTTTCTTGAATACATGACCAACATCGACAATCCATAATATAATAAGATGGGAATTTCATGAAGTACAAGTTCTAAATCACCACAATGGACACACATATATCCATAACTCTTTGACTAAGACATTTTATCAAACACTTGACATGCATAAACTTGTACATGAATGGGGATTTCATATTATCATACTAGTATGGCATTTTCCTTCCCATAGGCATTTAATCAAACACATGGGGAGAATGCTTTGGTTATAAAATCATCAACACATCTAATAATCATGGATATACCAATCAATGTATAAATTTAAGGGTTTATCATGATTATTATGCAAATCATCACATCTTAAGGTCAATCATTGGAATATGTAATTTCAAACATGAATCAAAACCCCACAACATCATGAACATAAATTTCAATTTAATATTAATAATGAACATTCATAAATACACAAATTTTGGATTTTGAAAAGAGATTCTTGAGCTTCATGGGTGAAAGGGACCCATGAATCAACACATGACATACCAGGGTTTTGAGTTTCTTGAAGTCTTGGACTTGAAGAACTTGGAATCTCTTAGTTTCTTGAAGAATGATTTGGATCTTGTTCTTGGGGATTATCTTTGAGAGAAAACCATAATTTGATGTTGTAGATGGCTAATGAACGTATGAGCCATGGTATGATATAATTAGGGGTTAAATCGGGTGGAAAAAATCCAAATACCCTTTTAAAAATGACTTTAAAATAACTGAACAAATTATTCAATGGTGGATGTGATGGTCCGCCGCTGGTTCGATGGTCCATCGGTCTTGACCGTCGTACCTGGACCGAATAGGGGTTCACTGTCTCTGTTGTGACAGTTTAGGCGATGGTCTGTCGCTAGCTTAAAGTTCAGTCGGCCTGAGCCATCACCCTTAGGCAGAAGGTGGTCACACTACCTCTACTACGATCGCTTGGGAGACTGTCCCTCGCTAGCTCGATGGTCCGTCGACTCTAACCGCCGCACCTGGGCTATTTTGACTGCCTTCTATTGTTTGGCCATAACTTTTGCTTCCGATGTTGGATTTGGACTAAATTGGTATCGTTGGAAAGCTAATTTAATTTCCTAAATTATAAAAAGTGAAAATCTTAAAAATCCCACATATATAAAAGTGGATTCGTCTTTCAAATTAAGTTTCTAACATACTTAGGATGATTTCAAGCTAAGTAGAAATATGGGGTATTATAGATGCAAATTGGAATGGCACTGCAATATGGTGGAATCACATTGGTGAACTAGAAATTGAAAATTCTGATATTGAGCCTTGGAGAAATGCACCAATATCATGGAGGCTCACTGGTTTTTGACAAATGCCATTTTGGCTGGCTCCGCGATGCGCTAAAGTACCAGGTGGTACACTGTCTTACTAAAATTTCTCTAACTCTTCGCTCGGGTGTCAGTTTTGGGAGAATTTGGTATCTACAGAAAGTTTATTCAATTTTCCATATGATAAAAAGTCAAAATCTTGAAAATTCCATATGTACAAAAGTGTATTCATCTTCATTGCAAGTCTTTAACATTTTTCGGATGATTTTAAGCTAGGTAGAAGTACGGGGTATTACAATGTCTCCCCCTTGGAAACATTCATCCTCGAATGAGACTTACTGAAATGGGAGTAACGATAAGCTATAGTACATAAAAAAATATGAGCAACTAAGACATGAGTACATGACTGACATGACTGATGAACTGAATGTATCATACTAAACATGTATATCTGATGCATGAATACATGACTGAATTGACACATGACTATAAGATTGAATATACAATGGTAATTGATACCAGGTTTGTAATGGAAATTCCTGATACCAATTTTCTAATGGAAATATGAGCATGAAACTAGATAAGTTAAAGGAAGACTGTTTCCTTAAACTGAAAATGCTAATGAGCCTGAGATTAATTACTAAATATGCATGGCGGAAACATGAGAACGTAAATGAGTCTGGAACATGATACATGAGCTGAATATCATGATTTGAACTGAGTACCTTGAATACATGGCTTACGGCTAAGATTGGAGTCCGAGGGTTAACTTATGATCACCCCTTACACCAAATTAGATTTATTATGAGAAGAGAGCGGTGTGCTTATGTCATGAAAGTTTTGGGGAATTATAGTGCATCTCCCCTTTGGGACACTATGCCCTCTTGTAGAATGCTGGGCTAACTTTGTTGAGCAATGAGGAAAATTGAGGTGATGCACAAGGCACCTACGAACTAAATCGTTACTAAATATCAGAGATCTGAAACTAAGACATGATGCATGAATTGGGCTAAACACGTAACTACCTGGTTAGTCCATCTTAGATTGATCATATTCATGAGACTCTGGATAGTGCGACTGGATGAAAAGATGGAAACCACGCCATCCGAACTTGTTCGCCTGACTGCTAAATTGAACTACTAACTCTGTGGACTAACTCATGCTGAAAACTTATACTCGACTGGAGTATTTCTATGACACTCTTTCTATAAAGTTCTAATGACTGTAGAGAGAAAGAGAATCTTAACCTGATCTGAGTAGGACATCTAAATGGGAGATCGCTATATAGCTGGGATTCTTGTATTTGGAGGCAAAGCCTATGAAATATCATCTAAGATAAAGTGACTAAACCTTATGCACTGCAACTAAAACTACTTAAAAGGTTAACATGGTATTGAGCATGAATGCATAAATATACTAACTAATATGATTAACTGAATAACAGATAGATAAATGTTGGGCATATAAGACTGAACTATACTTAGTCTGAATAACTAGCCTGAGGCTGTAAAGTATTATCCATATGAGGTAAGGACTGACTGAGTGACATGAGGTGACTGGGCATGGATTTATGAAAACTGTATTACTTTAAATTGCGAGACCAAGCATATGACATGATTTAGAAACATTCTGTAACTAAGGTACTGAAATACTAATAACTGAACAACTGATGGCCATATGTTATGGTTGGGTAATCCTGAAAGTAAACTGAGTTTCTGATCTGGCTGGACAAGGACTGGGACTGAGATTGTAGCTAAGATAGTAATTGAGACTGTAACTGTAACTAAGACTGTAACTGGGATTGAATGCTGGTTTTCTGATAACTGGGGTTTAGACTGATACGGATGTACTAAATTCTGATGGTTAAGTAACTGATAGTTAAAAGCCATGGTCCTGCAGCACAATCTGGGTCCTTTACTGAATATTAATTACTGATCTAATACTGTAACGGAGGACTGAGGGACAGAACATTAACACCACGGATTCACCAAGGGATCTAAACTGAGAGTATACGTGACATAATCTGAGTTTGGTTGATCATTAGGAGTGGAGCATGATTCATATAGGTTGAACATACTATAAGACAGGACATGAGTGCATGAGTCATGAGTTGTATTAACTGAGTCTGATATTTTTGTACTCATGGAACATGATTCGTAACACTGAGTAAGCCAAAACTCCTAAAACTAGGAACTTAAAACACACACTATTTTATGGAAAGCGCGTGAATAAAAGTTGGGTGTATGGAATTGTGTCGTGAAGCATGCGTAAGTATCGTGATAGTTGAAGTATAAAACTTTGCATTGGGATAGGAATGGGTTGGGAATCATCTTCCCTTACTGATTTCCTACCCATACTTGTATTACTACTAGAACCTGAAGGCCTAGCTTTCTGATGTATCATAACCAGATAGTTCCCGTATACCCGTCGGGCTATGATCGTTTTACCCAGTTGGGTGGAACTGAGAAGGTCCTATTAAGATCTAATCTGACCTTAAAGTGGACTGGTATGTAAATAGTTACAAAAGAAAATAAAAGTCCCTAAATCTGAAGAAGCATGAACATGTAAATAAGGGATTTGTAACATACCAATGGCTGTTTCAGAAGGACTTTTCTAATTTTTTTTTGGTTTGAAGTTCACAGAGTCTGTTTGGGCGTTGCCCACTGGCGGCACTGGAAATGACACCTTGCTGATTCGGGTGACCAGACTGAGTTGAAAGACGACCGTTCTAACTTCGTAGACTGGGTTTAGGACAGTCTTGGACCTAGTGACCTAACTCGCCATATCCAAAACACATATTACTGTTGGCTCTATACACACCCTTATGATACTTACCACATTCTTCACAAAGTGGATGAGTATGAATAATGCTTGCACTATTATGAGATTTGGAGCCTGGCGCCCTATATTTACTACCATTTCTGAACTTAGGATCTGAAGCACTGGCTAAGGAAGGAGCTAGAACTGAAAACTTTTGGCTATGCTGAGAGCGGTTACTACCCTTCGACCCTGGTTGAGAAAAACTATAACCACCTATTCTAACTCTTTTATTCTCTCTCTCTCCTTCTTATTAAGTTTCAGCTCTTCAATCTGTTGAACTTGGACAATAAGTCTAGATATGTCCATTTCCTTAATCAACATCGTAGTCCTACACTCCTTAACCACTCTACTTGAAACCCCAGACACAAACTTACTCATTTTAGATCTACTGTCTGCTACTACATGGGGAGCATACCTGGCTAACTGGGTGAACTTGAGGGAGTATTCTTTTACGCTCATGCTACCTTATCTAAGACTGATGAACTCTAACACTTTGTCTTCTTTCTTCTCTAAGGGAAAGAATCTATCTAAGAAGGCCGTAGCAAACTCCTCCTATTCTATGGGCCCTGCATCTGTACCCCTGTCTACTTTTCACTGTTTAAACCACGTATAGGTTACATCTTGTAGCTGATAGGTAGCTAACTCGGCACACTCACTGGAAATCACTCCCATGGTATCTGTGACTTTTTGAACCTAGTCGAGGAACTCCTGTGGACCCTATTCGGACTTAGAACCATAGAATAGGGGAGAATTCATTCGGGTGAAGTTCTGAATAATGGCTACAGATGAATTGGCCACTGGGTTAGCCGGAATAACAGTTGGCCGATCATTCTGAGATGTGACTGAATTGGCTAGAGTAGTAAATACAATCCTGAATTCTACATGGGAAACATGTTCGTCCAGATGATTTGCCTGAACGGGCTGAGGTGCTTACTGATTATCGATTCTTCTTTTGCTAGCCCCTTTGGAAGGCATATTCTGTAAGCAAAAGGAAGAAGCGGATTAGACTGAGAAAATAATTGGAGATTATACTCACTGGCACAACATGGATACTGAAAGAAGGAAAACTGTTTCTAAAACATCTCATAGCCTCCTGTACATAAATGTGGTGCACAACACACCCATGCAAAAGACTCTACTAGATGTGGCTTTTCAGACTTCCTAGGACACTGTTGAACCTTAGTCTCTGATACCAAGTTTGTAACGCCCCAAATCTGGTACCCGGAATGTTACACGGTGCTCATGACCCCGAAGGACCACAAGCTAACCCATGACTGATATCTATAATTGAATACTGAATAATATACTATAAATATGCAGAATATAAGTTGTAAGGCCATAAGGTTCAAAACTGAACTAATACTAAATATAAAACAATGTTTGTAATGGGGTATAACAATACCTAAAACTGAAATAAACTGTCTGAAACATGCTATAGTTTGAAATCCTCTAAACTGTCTGAAATCTGTGGAGTTGATGGGACATGTCCCCAACTAACTCTGAACTACTGATATAATAAAGTAATAAAATAATCATGCTATCCTCGAATGATGAGGACTCACTACTAGTCTGGCTGCCAAACTTCTGATCTACTAAGGATGCTTGGGAGCTCATGCTTCTAAACCTATGGTATAAAACATCATAGCGTAAATGCGTCAGTATGATTGAATGTACTGGTATGCAAGTAAGGTAAGCTAAATGTAAAAGGTTCATATGCATTAACAATACTAACTGACTGTATAAATGAACATGATAATACATGCATGAATACGTAACTATAACTAAGGTCGTGAAAGGACTGAATACTGAGTTTTGACTACTGAGTCTACTGATAACATGGATTTACTGATATCTGAGTTTACTAGAAGTCGGATGACTGTATCTAACAGTCCTGAAATCTGATGGAACTAACTGAGTTCTGTACTAAGCTAAGTGACTGTGCCTGACAGTCCTGATTTCTATAGAACTGGACTGATTTCTTTTTTGAAGACTGAATCTGAAACTGAAACTGTGGAAGGTAATCATCTAACCGACATGCCCCGAGTCTGACAGTGTACTCCAACTGACTGATGGTCTAGGGGTGAAATGTTGTACTAAGATTAACCTGAGTACCCAACTCCTCCTTAAAAGTCTTCCAAAAGTAAAACCTGAACACTAAACCTCGATTTGAGATGATAGACACCGACACACCATAAAAATGAACAATCTCACAATTGTAGATATGGGCCAACCTCTCAGCACTGAAATAAACCTGAATCGGAATAAAATGAGCAGATTTTGTTAATTGATCCACGATGAACCAAACACCATCAAAACTATGAGAAATACGAGGAAAACCGGTCATGAAGTCTATAGTGATCCATTGCCATTTCTACTTGGGAATGGGTAATCTCTAATACAAATCACCAAGTCTCAAATGCTCAGCCTTCACCTGTTGGTAACACAGGAAACGAGCTACAAAGTCTACTACATTCTTACTCATGCCACCCCACCAGTAATGTTTTCTTAAATCATGATACAACTTAGTCACTTTCAGAGGGATGGAATACCTAGAACAATGAGCCTACTCCAAAATCAATCTAATACAATCACCCACTCTTGGCACATAAAATTGACCACCAATCCTCAAGAAAGCATCTGGATCAAGTGAGGCTTCCATAGCCTCACCACTCAACACCTTAACCCAAATCACTCATAACCCAACATCATCAAATTAAAGATCCCAAATCTTCTCCATCAAGGAAGACCCAGCCTCCACAGATGCCAAAAAGCACCCAGGTGTTGAAACATTAATACTAACCATCTGGTTAGCCAAATATTAAACCTCTAAGGCTAAAGGCCTCTCCTGATTCAAAAGATGCACCAATCTACCTATGCTAGTCGACTTTTGGCTCAAGGCATCTGCAACCACATGATCTTTGCCCGAATGGTAGAGAATCGTCAAATCATAATCCTTAAGCAAATCAAGCCAATGGCGCTACCTCATATTAAGAAACCATTGGGTGAAGAACTACTAAAGGATATGATAATTCAAGAAATTCGCACAGCGGACCCCATATAAGTAATAATTTCAAAGCAAAACAACAGTGTAAAACTCCAAATCATGGGTAAGGTAATTCTTCTCGTGGGGCTTAACTGAAGAGAAGCATAAGCAATTCCTTATCCTCTTGCATCAACACAACACCTAACTGAACACAAGAAGCATCACAGAAGACGGTAAAACCAATGCCCTCCTCAGGCAAAGTCAAGATAGGAGTTGAAGTCAACAAATCCTTCAACTTTTGAAAGCTTGACTCACAAGCATTGGACCATTGAAAGGAAATCTTCTTCTGAGTCAACTTTGTAAATGGAGCTATAATAGATGAAAAACTCTTTAAAAAGTGTCGATGGTATCATGCTAAACCAATAAAAATCCAAATCTTGGTAGGAGAAGTAGGCCTAGCCTAATCACAAATTATTGTAATCTTGGACAGAACGACCATAATACCATTCTTGGTCACCACATGACTCAAAAAAGAGAAAGAATCTAACTAAAACTCACACTTAGAGAACATATCATACAACTTCTCATCCCTTAGTCTTTGAAGCACAATCCGCAAATGCTCCTCATGATCGACCTCAATCTTGGAATCTAACAAGATTCATCTATAAAAATAATAACAAAAAAGTCAAGATACGGTCAAAATACCTGGTTCATCAACTCTATGAATGTGTCTTAGGCATTGGTCAACCCAAAGGACATAACCAAAAACTCATAATGTTTGTACCAAGTTCGAAAAGATATCTTTGTAATATTTGAAGCTCTAATCCTCAACTAGTGATACCCGGATCTCAAATTAATCTAAACACCGAAGCACCCTAAAGTTGATCAAACAAAACATCAATATGGGGAATAGGATACTTACACTTCACTGTCATCTTGTTCAACTATGGATAATCAATACACATATGCATAGACCCATCATTTTTCTTTATAAACAATATAGGCGCACCCCAAGGTGATACACTAGGTGGGATAAATCCCTTATCCAGTAACTCCTACAGTTGATCTTTTAATTCCTTCAAATCTGTTGGGGCCATCCTATGATGCTTGGGTCAATATCAATAGCAAAGTCAATATTATCATCTAGAGGCATACTAGGCAAATTTTCAAGGAAAAATTTTACAAACTCACAGACACACAAAGAAAATCCAAGAAAGTAGGTGAAGCAGTACTAGTATCATAAATAAGAGCCAAAGAAGACAAGCATCCCCTCTCAACCAAATGACAAGCCTAAAGGAAAGATATAACTCTCTTGGGACCCAAATGAAGCACACCCTTCCAAGTTATCCTTGGTACACCCGGCGAAGCTAAAGTTACGGTGTTAGCATAACAATCTAGGACAACAAAAAAGGATCTAACCAATCCATACCTAAGATGACATCAAAATCTACGATATCAAGGACAGTCATATCTTTCTATGTCTCATTCTCTGGAAAAGTCGTAGAACAAGATTAGTACACCTAATCAACTACTAATGAGTCTCCTACGGGGTAAATACATGGATAGGCACATCTAAAGGCTCACAAGCAGAATCAAAACTTAAAGCAAAATATGTAGACACATAATAGAAAGTCGATCTCAAATAAAATAATATAGATGCAGATCTGAGACAAACAAGGATGAACCTTTGATGACAACATTGGAGACCTCTACTTTTGGCCTGGCAGGTATAGCATAGTACTGACCACGTCCACCGCCCGATTGAGTAGCCCAACAACCACCACCACCAGCACTACTACCTCTGCCTCCTGTACCCCTATTAGAACCTCTTTCTCTCACAGTCAATATGGGAGTAACTATGAGAATTCAGTAGGGAAAGTCTTAGCCAAATGGCCAATGTCATCACACACATAGCAAACCCTGCGATCCTGCCCAATGGAATGAGGTACGACTGAACTAGAATGACTACCGAAAGTTGCTGAACCAGAAGAACCACTACCTAAAATTTGTAAGCTTGCCCACACTGTTCTTTTATGATACCCACAAAACCCTCTAAAATCTCTACTTGAGAAGTGTGACCTCTGAACTTGCCCTGGTGATGAACTTTCTTGGCACCTACCTGAGATGCTCAAAGAGTAGACCCATTCATTTTAGCGTGATCCACAATGCTCTAAAATAATTCCCCATACACTACAATCCGAGTCGTAGCTAGCTGAAGAAAAATATCCAAACCTTTCAAGAACTTCAAAATCTTCTTTAACTTGGTGGTAATAGTGGTATAAGAATATCTAGACAAGGCATGAAAATGTTCCTCATACTCTGCGATGGTCATGAAGCCCTACTACAAGAAATCAAACTCATCTCTCATTTGATCCCTCAAATTGAAAGGCACAAACCTGTCCAAAAAAGCCTCTATAAGCTGATCTCAAGTCATCACTAGCAAACCAAGAAGTGGACAAAGAATAAGTGATGTCCACCAATCTCTGGCTATATCTCTCAACTGATAAGTAGTATAAGCAATCCCATAAGACTTGAGTAAACTAAGGTTATGCATTTTCTTACAACAATTCATTAAGAAATCATAGCCATTATTACCTACAACACCACTAAACCTAGGAGGACCCAAATGAGTGAATCTCTAAAACCTTTTCTGATCCTCAAAAGGCATAACTATACTCACAATAATAGGAGGCATAGTAAATCTGGCCGGTTGAGAACCCATCTGGGGAGGTGTTATAAAATAAAGTTGAACTCCATATCTCTGAATACAATACTCAAATACAGGCACTGAAAGAGGAACCTCACTCGGAGTCTATAGAGTACCATAAGCAGATGTTGGTATAATATGAGGATCCATATTTGAAACCAGAGGAACACCATAAGCAGACTCTAACACCCACAAAGGTATAATACTCAAAGATATAGTAACACCAAGTGCACTCACAGAAGCACCCTCCAATGGGTCAGTGACCAAATCAATAATCCCTCAAACACAGGGGCAAAAGAACTTTATAAGACTAGAGTGGGCCCCTGTAACGCCCCAAAAAATGGGTCTCAAAGCATCACACGGTGCTTGAGGCTATGAATAGCTCTAAGCTAACCCTTTGAGCCATTTTCATTCAGCTCAACACAAATCAATGGGGTTTCTATAAATAACCCTCAAATATCAATAGAGTAATCATCATCCAAGAAAAAAAAGAATTTCAGAAAGATAATAAAATACAACTTATTAGTCAACTCCCAACATCTATACTAGTCTGACAAGCCTCTAAGAAAATCAATAAAACCAGTGAGCCATTGAGACATGCCCCAACAGAATCATACTCAGTTATCAAATGTAAACAATTCTGTGAAACCAACATCATACATCACGTCCTCAGAACATGAGGACTCACCACAACAGAGGATGTAGACAAGCGTGCTCAAAGAATCACTGTCAAACCTAGAACTGAGAACCTAAACCTATATTCTAAGAAAATACAGCCCACATCCGAAGATGTGGGTCAATACCATGGAAAGGAACCCAATATATGGGGGTGTATGCACTTGTATAAACATCATCATCATAAATATTTATAAGAAATATGCAGGATGTATGAAAGACTCACATAGCTCAAAGAAAATCATCATAATAATGAGAGGATTAAATAAGTGCAATAACAGTTTTTCCCATCAACTCCTTATTCAAACAGTTTAGAGGCTTTCAGACTATAGAGTTTTTCAGACTAGTTATACAGACAGTTGTTTCAATTTTGATATCGATAGACATTAATCAGTTATATGTTAAGTTTTTGAACCTTATGGAAAGTTTTTGCCAGTTTTTCGTATGTATTTCATTATATTATGCAGTGCTCAGTACAGGTACCAGAAAAGGGTTAGCCTGTGACCTTTCGGGATCATAAGCACTATGTAGCATTCCGGTTATACAAAATCGGGGTGTTACATTGACTTAATTAAGCATTATGTTTTTTTCTCCTAATAATGTTGGTCTTTGGATTAAGTGAGTTGTTATGGTTACATATTGAAATAGACAGGATTGGAGTAATTGTCTATTACTCTGGTGTTAGTATCATAGAAGCGAACATAATGTTGATATTCAGGGAAGTGATGAGCGGGGATCTAATATTAAATGCATGATTAAGGTTTGTATATAACTATTCTTTTCGTTATTACAGATAAGGCTAACCTTTAAAAATTCACATTAAGGTTTTTCCCTAATTGAGTGTTAGAAATTTCAGGCTAGGCTAGTCTAGAATGAAATTTGAATATGATATGATCTAGGATAATCTTAAAGTAGATTAGTTAAAGGATAGGTTACTTTATATGATTTTATGATAACTAAGAATAATTAACCCATTGTGACAGCGCACAAGCGCACACGCAAGTGTACATGGTCTTATTAAGTAGTAAAGTGGCCTAATAAAAGCCAAGTATCAATCCCACAAGGACTTGGTTAAACAATGGTTCAATTTCAGTTCATAATATAGATTCAACTGGTGCAAAAGTAACCAAAATAGAGATTTGAGTTTGTAAATTACAAGTAAAGTAAATAGTGCGTAAAGTTAAGATCTTGGACAACCAATAGTAGTAAAACCCAGGGTTAAATAACTTTAAACAATTATACTATGTTATTGACTTTCATTCATCAATTCATTTATCTTGGTTGTCGATTTGTAGGGTTAATCTCATGATCATGGTCTCTAAACCTCTAACCAATTACCTAATGTGGACATTACAACTACATCGTTGAGCGGGGATGTAATAATCCAATTAAGTTCTTTAAGCTATCATCCTACTTTTTAATCAAGTAAGGTATGTACATACATTCCTGTCCTAGATACTAATCCACATTCCTTATTTTATAAAATACTACGAACCATACTTTGTTTAATCCCACATTCTATCTTCCTATTCCCTCTCCCGAGTTCACAAGGTTGATAAATGAGTGCATTCTAAGGGTGATCAAGCCTCAAAATAGTTAAAATAAGAATGAAAACACAACCAACAATGACAAGAAAATCAATAAACTAATGTCAAAACCATAGTACTCATGTATTCCACTTCAACCCCGAAAAGGGGGTTCTTAGCCACTCATAGTCATAATCATGATCTAATAGGTTGAAATCATGTGATGATCTAATAGAATGCAAAATAAACAAAGTAAAAACCTAATTTATGAAGTTTTAAAAGCCTCCTTCATGTTCCAAGATGTCCAAATATGATTAATAATATGTACAAAGATATATTTATAGTAGACAACAAAGCCCAAGCCGTATAGGATTCAAAGTGCACTCTTTGGCCGTGTTTGAGGTGGGGTCGTGACGCAATGCCATCTTGAATTGACTAGGGGTCACAATGCACAAGATGGTTGGGTCAAGTATGGGTCGTGACGCGAGGCTGGCTTTATTCAAATGGGGTTTGCGACACGCCCCTATCGCGACACCTCTCTGGAATTTGCTTCTCTAAAATTGGTTAAGTGTTGGACATTCCTCCATTCATCCTTGACTTTGTGGCGTCTTTCCCATAGTTTTCCAGCCTCCAATTCATCTATATATCATCATAAACAGCTCAAAAAAGATCCTACAAGAACACACCACAGGAATTAGAGGTTCAAACAACACAACATCCATCACAACGAATAAAAAACAAGAGCTTAGACTAGGTTGATCTCCATGATCTTCCACTTCATGTTTTGACTCGCTTGAACTTTGTACACTACCAACAAGTTATTCCACCTATAATGACACTATTAAAACCATTTAGAACACATTAAACACCATAGAATCCAACAAAAGAGACTTGACAAGCACCTACCTCAAGCTAGTAACACTAGTTTCATCGATTGAACTCTAAGTGATCCAATTAAACCCAAACTTGTTTGGAATACACTTTACACATTGTAATCACACACTTTATCACTTAGATGATTATTTATACCAATATCAAAAACTTAAGCACTCATGTTATCCTCAAAACAAGGAAAAATAAACTAGAATAGTAACACTAGAGTGCATAAATACACCCAACATTACATAGGAACTTTTGAAAGTGAATTTGGGTGAGTATGTCACGACCCGGACCATGGCCTAATAGTGATGGATATCCCAACTCAGCCAAGGACCGGAGACCATCCTCATTAACCTAGCCAACCAGAACACAATACAAATAGTAGCGGATGAGTTTCGATCATATAACAAGATAGAGCTGAGTTCTAAACATATAACAAGATAGATAAGCAGCTAGTTGAAAAGGAATCTAAGAATTTCAACAACCATCCCAATCCACAGTAATCCACAAAGCCTCTAATAACCCAAAACAACCTAAGTCGGTACAAGACCCCGACCATAGCCAAAATGAGTCCAAAAGGAATAGTACAAAACCTATGAATGAAACAAGAACATGAAATGAGGGTCTTCCAGAGAATAGTAGCTCACCACTTCAAAGCTGACGTATGGACAATCCAAAAATCACCTACCACTGGCAAGGAAGTAGAAGTGTCTCCGTCCCTGCATCGCTTAGAGATACAGCATCTGGGGACGGTTAGCAGGGTGAGCGATAGAATGTAACTCGGGGAAGGGATAAAGTAATGCCATGATCAAATCAGTTCAAAATCATTCAAAACCAATGCACTCAATTATATATATATATATATATATATATATATATATATATATATATCACGTCAAGATAGGGAACAAAGTTTAGCATGAGAGTAAAACATTAGCCTGAACTATGTAGCTTGACCCTCATAAAACACCCACGGGCTATATAGGTCTATCCCACCTCCTGGATGGGCCGAGTACATATTATTCTCACCAACCGAAGAATGTGGGTTTCTAGTATCATTCTCTAGAAGGCAAGGGAATCCATGACCCTACTTTATCTAGGATATATATATATCTAAAGTGTGACATAAGTACATAATCATAAAGACAAACCCTCACGCCGACAAATATGGGTTTCTAGTATTATTCCCTTGGGACCTCCATTCATGGCTAGCTACACAACCCCCTTTAAGCCCAATTAAAACATTTACTCATTTCCATTCATCGAATTAAGGTATAAACTTTTGGTATCGTCATACCATTATGCTTGCAATATATCATCAACATGCCATTCCAATTATCATCACTTGGGGGAATCCATGACCCCACAAACTCCAATCATTCATCCACATGAGGAATCAAAGACCCTCGAGGTTCAATGATAATTATCCATTAAATTAGGGGAATCCATGACCCCCTCCCCCCAAGGTTTAATTTAAAACCATATATGTTCCATCAGCCTTTTATACGGTGCAATAGTTTAAAAAGTGATCACAATATGCATATACTCATGTTTCAAAGCCAATTTCATGAATTGAGTTGAGGTTATTACCAATTTCAATTCCAAATCTATTTATTAAGGGGAATCCATGAGCCCTATTCTAATTACCATGCCTATGCACCTAATGATTTCAAAAACTATCAATTCAAAACATGAATGATTCATAAAAACCATGGAAAAACCTATTCCATCAATAACATTCAAAGGCCCTCAAACTAATTTCCAAAACCATCAATTAATCACATGAATAACAATTCTAACCATGTGATTTTAACAAAACAAGTTTAGGGAAAGAGATACACTTCTGAGATATTAAGGGTTATGGAGAAGAAACCAACCTTAGAGCCCTAGATGATCAACCTTCAGAAACCCTAGTTGTTCTTGACTTGGGGAATTTGAGAGAGTAGAGAGTAGTTTATGATTGTTTAAGTGATGAAAATAACCCTTTTTAGGTGTTTTATGGTCATGGGTTTTAGTTGGGGAAAGAAGGAAATGACCAAAGCGCCCCAATTAAAACACAGGAAAACTATCACCGTTAGTTACGGGTCACATCATGACTCGTGACGACTGAGTATGAGTCATTTCCTAGAATCGTAGTCTGGGCAGTGACTTAAGGCACCCTTGCTAGTTTAGTCACGAGTCATACCTTACGACTCCTGGCCTAACCTTACAACTCGTAGAGCCTTAGTCGTTACCAAGAAAGCAACCTAGGGCCATCTTACTGGTTTGGTCATGAGTCCTACCCTATGACTCGTGACCTCACCTTACAACTTGTGAGGTCTAGGTTGTGACCTCAGTAGAAACCATGGACAACTTACTGGTCAAACAATGATTGGAGTCATACAACTCATGAGGAGTCTTAATGACTTATCACCTAAGTCGTACCCTGGACAGTGAACTCAGAACTCCAAAATTTTTCATAGGTAAAAATCTGGGGTGTTATATTACCCCACCCCCTAGATCATTCATCCCTGGATAAGGAGTCAAGGCATCCATTAGCATGAATATATAATAGAAATGCATCCACAATTCCATTATTAATGTCAGAAAACACAGAGAGTTGAAAAACGTAAACCTTAAGCACAATTATCCAGTGTAGGGAACAAGAATGGATACTTGGACTAAATGTCCTCTTTAGTTTCCCAGGTAGCTTCTTCTACCTTATGGTTCCTCCAAAGGACCTTTACTGAAGCTACATCTTTAGCCCTCAAATGACTGACTTGCCTATCCAAAATCTCAATAAGAACTTCCTCATAAGACAAGAAAATTGAAATACCAACATTCTCAATAGGCACAAGTAAAGAAGGATCGCCCACATACTTCTTCAACATAAACATACGGAAAACTGGATGAATAGAGCCCAAACTTGAAGTTTAATCCAATTCATAAGCGATATTGCCCACTCTCCTAAAAATAAGTACGGACCCAAAAAATAAGGACTGACCTTACCCTTCTTCCCAAACCTCATCACTCTCTTTAGAGGAGATACCTTTAGAAACACCAAATCACCTACATCAAACTTCAACCCCCTTCACCTCACATCCACATAGAACTTTTGGAAACTTTGAGCAGTGTTAAGCCTATCCCTTATCACCCTTACCTTCTCCATGGCTTGGTGAACTAAGTCTAGACCAAACAATCTAGCTTTACAAACCTCAAACCACCCAATAAGAGATCTACACCTCCTACCATAAAGAAACTCAAAAGGAACCATTCGAACACTAGAGTGATAACTATTATTATATACAAACTCAATGAAAGGCAAATAATCCACCCAACTACCTCTAAATTCAATCACAGAAGCCCTTAGAATATTTTCCAAAGTCTGAATAATCCTCTCCACTTGTCCATCCATCTGAGGGCGGAATGCAGTGCTAAGGTTCACTCGTGTGCCCAAGCCTTTCTATAATGAATGTAGAAAGAGGGAAGAGAACTGCATACCTCGATCAAAAATAATGGAAATTGGAGCACCATGCAACTTGACGATCTCCTAAATAAAATATTTAGCACAATCCACTCCAGAGTAAGTAGTCCTCACAAGCAAAAAGTGGACAAACGTAGTCATCCCATCCACAATGACCCAAATTGAATCATGTTAATTCTAAGTCCGTGAAAGACCAATAATAAAATCTATGTTGATCACCTCCCACTTCCACATGGGCAAATCAATCTTTTAAGCTATGCCGCAAGGCCTCAAGTTCTCAACCTTCAGTTGCTGACACGCCTTACACTTAGACACAAAATTAGACACAGCCCTCTTCATATTGTTCCACCAATAGATATCCTTCAAGTCATGATACATCTTTGTCAAACTAGGATAAACTGTATACCTCGACTCATAAGCCTCAGCCAAAATCCTTTCTCGCAGTCCATCAACATTAGAAACACACAATCTACCTTGGTACCTCAAGATACCATCACCACTAATCTCAAAATCTATAACCTTTTGCTAACCTACATAATCCTTAATCTACGTCAAGATAGGATTCAAAACCTGTTTCTCCTTCTCCTTATCACCAAGAGATAAATTTACCACCTCTTGAACAATTATACCTCCATCCTTAAAATCCAAAAGATGAACACCAAGATTAGCCAATTGGTGAATATCCTCCACCAATCCTCACTTCTTCTCATCCATATGAGATAACCTACCTTTAGACAACCTGCTAAGAGCATCAACAACCACATTAGCTTTACCTGGGTAATAATAAAGATAGTCCTTGAGAAACTCAAGCCATCTCCTTTGCCTGAGATTCAACTCCTTTTGGGTAAACACATACCGCAAGCTTTTATAGTCTAAATAAATATCAACAAATGCCCCATACAGTTAATGGCACCAAATCTTAAATGCAAACACCATAATTGCCAACTCTAGATCATGAGTCGGATATTTATTCCATGAAACTTCATCTGCCTAGAAGCATAAGCCACCACTTTACTATGCTGCATCAAGATACAGCCTAGTCCTATATGATACGCATCACAATAAACAACAAAACCATCAACTCCCTCAGGCAGGGTCAAAACCAAAGTAGAACTTAACTTATCTTCCAGCTTCTTGAAGCTACTCACAAGTATCAGATCATAAAAACTTCACCTTTTCTAAGACAACTTAGTTAATAGAGCAGAAATAGAATAGAAGCTCTCCACAAAGCTCTTATAATACCCTTTTAAACCCAAGAAACTCTAAATATCAGTTGGAGTTGTAGGTTTAGGCCACTTTTTAACTTCCTCAACTTTTTGTGGATCTACTATCATCCCCTAACTAGAAATAACATGGCCCAAAAAAGTCACAACATTCGACCAAAACTCATCTATTAAAAACTTGGTATATAATTATCGACCCTTAAGTGTCTGTAATACTACTCAGAGGAGATTGACATGATCCTCCTCACTCTTAGAATTCACCACGAAATCATCAATAAACACAATGACAACAAATCCAAAAAATTGCCTGAATACCTAGTTTGTGAGATCCATAAATACAGTAGAGACTTAGTCAACCCAAAAGACATACCCAAACTCATAATGATTATAACAGATTTGGAAAGCAGTCTTAGGGATATCCACCTTCCTAATCTTCAATTGATGATAACCCGATCAAAGATTAATCTTAGAGAAACATCTAGCACCCTGAAGCTGGTCGAGTAGGTCATCTATCCTAGGAAGAGGGAACTTATTCTTCATAATTACCTTATTCAACTGACGGTAGTCTATGAACATCTAAGGTAACCCATCTTTCTTATGCATGAAATGGATGGGAGCACCCCATAGAGAAATACTAGGATGGATGAAACCCTTATCAAGGATCTCCTTTTCTCATTATGTTCTATCAACTCAGCCAAAGCTATTTTATATGAAGAGATAGGGATAGGATGGGTATCCAGTAGAAGATCAATCGCAAAATCAATTTCCCTATCGGGAGGAATATTAGGAAGATCATTGAGAAACACTTCCAAAAACTTATTAATAATATGGATAGATTGTAATGAGGGGACCTCAGAACTAGAATCTTTAACCCAAACCAGATGATAAATACACCCCTTGAAAATCAACTTATGGGCTCTAAGATTGAAAATAAATATTTCCTTAGGCATTAGGGAACTCCCTTCATACTTAATCACTGGTTCATTTGGGAATTAGAAACTGACCTTTTGGGTCCTACAATTAAGAGAACCATAGCACGAGTAAAGCCAATCTATCAATAATATCACATCAAAACTCTCCATATATAACTCAATCAAATCCACCAAGGTCTCCCTATAAAAAAATGGACACCACATAACCCCTATAGACCTTTCTATCCATAATAGAATCACCCACTAGGGTAGGCAAAGAGAAAGGCTCAAAAATACTCTCAGGACCTAAACCAAAATAAATAGCCATATAAGGGGTCACATAAAAGGGGTAAAACCTGAGTAAATCAAATAATATACATTATAAGAGAAAAGTTTCAACACACTAGTAATGACATCAGGAGATACCTCAGATTCTTGATGGGCAGCAAGAGCATAAAGATGGTTCTAACCACTGCCAGTACTAGAAGTAGTACCCTTTAGTACATGAGCTGAAGAAGTAGAAATTGGAACCTTGTTAGCTCTAAAAGCAACCTTAGCTGGATAGTGTCACTATAAATGCCCCAGCGGACGCAATTATAGCACTTATTCCTTCCTTAATCACACTAACCCCAATGAAGTTGTCCACATAAAAGACAAGGAGAATAATATGGGCCTAACTAAGCTCTACTAGCCTGAGACTGGGCACCTTCTCCCTTAATCTCACTATTAGTCTGAAAGCGATGCTCACCTAATAGCTTAAGATATAGTGCACTAGCCATAGAATATAAACCTAAGTTTCCCCAAGTACTCTTTTTTCTCTACTGCCTACCATCTTTACCACTGTTCTGCTGGCCTACACCCTACTCTGAATATCTGAACTTCTTATTCTATCTCTCTTTTATTTTTGCTTGTTTCTTGTTTTCATCTTCAACTTGTTGCATATACACCACTAGCCTAGACATATTATGTCATTGTTTAACATTACGGCCTTACACTCTAGTATTAAGTCTCAAGACAAACCCAAAGCAAACTTTCTTATCCTAGATCTTATACTAGACACCAACTCTAGAGCATAACAAGACAACTGATGGAACTTCAAGTCATATTTCTTTACACTCATCCTACTTTGCCTCAAGTTCACAAACTCTTCAGCCTTAGCCTCCCTCAACTCCTTAGAAAAGAAAAAATCAACAAAAGCACCATAAAACTGATCCCACAAAGCCTGCTCAGTATCATTACCTCTCAACTGCTCCTACTTTTCATACCATTGATATGTCATATCTGTCTACTAATATGCGACAAACTCCGCACCCTCAGAATCTAAATCATACATCACTCGAAAAATCTTTTCCATCTCATCAATGAACCCTTGAAGATCCTCCTCAACCTTAGAGCTTATAAATTTTAGGGGATTTAACCTCATAAACTGGCTAAGTTTAGTGACCTCAGAAGATGGAGCAACAAAACCAACGCAGTCAAGCTGACAAAATTGAGAAGTGACCAACTGATTTAGCAGATAAATAGATTGATAGAAATCAACATTAGAAATATCTCTTTTGGGTGGTGGGTTATAAGAATCATTAGCCCACAAAACCCGAGGAGGACTAGTAGGGATCGGTGGAACTCTATGAGAGGCAATATAGTTAGGAGCATAGACCCTAGACTGAGTCTGTACTCCATAAGTAGGATGAGTTCCATCCATATTATCTTTAGGGAGGCATGATCTGAAATACGAACAAATAGAATTAGAGAATATTTTAGTGCCCTATACTCTATAGCTTGAAAATAAAACACAAAAAAGGGAAATATTTCTAAATGCCTTGTATCATATCCCGTAAGTGTGGCGTGCTATAAACCCATAAAAGAGACTTTAATTGACACGGATTTGTGGTCACCCAATGATCATGAACCTAGGCTCTAATACTAAACTTGCCACGACCCAAACCAGGGCCTAATCATGACGGGCATCCCAAGTCTGCCAAGGATCGAAGACTAACACCATTAACCTAGCCAACCAGAACACAATACAACTAGCAGTGGATGAGTTCTTTGCATATAACAAGATAGAGTTGAGTTCAGAACATATAACAAGATAGATAAGCAACTAGCTTAAAAAGGAATTTAAAAATAACAACAACCATCCCAGTCCACAGTAATCCACAAAGCCTCTAATAACCAAGAACAACCTAAGTCAGGACATGCCCCCGACCATAGCCAAAGTGAATCCAAAATGAATAGTCCAAAATATACGGAATGAAACAAGAACATGAAATAAGGGTCTTTCAGAGAATGGAAGCTCACCACTTTAAAGGTGACTCATGGACAATCCATAAATCACCTACCCCTATGCAACAAAGCAGAAGTATCTCCGTACCCCATATCGCATGGGGATACAACATTCAGGGATGGTTAGCTGATTGAGCACTAGCATGTAACTCGAGGAAGGGATAAAGTAAGGCCATGATAAAATTAGTTCCAAACCATTCAAAAGCAATGCACACAATCATATACTTATATATATATATATATATATATATATATAACAAAGGGAAAGGGAACAAGGTTTAGAATGAGAGTAAGACATTAGCCTATACTATGTAGCTCGATCATCAAAACAACACCCATAGGCTATATGGGTCCAGCCCCTACTGGATAGGCCCAATGCATGTTAGCCGCATGAACCAGAGATATCATAGAAGGCTGGGGAATCTATGATCCTACACCATCCATATACAAATATCTATGGTGCATCATAAGCACAAGGTCATCAAGACCAACCCTAATGCTGACAAACATGAGTTTCCAAAATTAGTCCCTTGGGATTTCAATTTTCATGGATGGTTATACTACCCTCTTTAAACCCAATTAAAATATTTACACATTCTCATTCATTGAACTATGATCATTCATTAAGGCATAAACTGTTGGTTTATTCATACCATTATGATTGAAAGATTTCATCAACATGTCATTCCAATTATCATCACTTCGGGAATCCATGACTCCACAACCTCCAATCATTCATCCACATAGGGGAATCCATAACCCCTAAGGTTCAATGTTAATTATCAATTAACTTAAGGAAATCCATGACTCCCAAGGTTTAATTTAAAACATATATACTTTCCATTATCCTTTTATGCAGTGCGATAATTCCAAAAGTGATCACAATATGCATATACTCATGTTTCAAACCTAATTTCATAAGGTGGGTTGAGGTTATTACCAATTTTAGTTCCAAATCTATTTATTCAAGGGAATCTATAGACCTCGCTCCCATTTACCATGCCCATGCACCCAATGAGTTCAAGAACTATCAATTCAAAATATAAAGGATTCACAAAACCCATGGGAAAAGCAATTCCATCAATAATTCAATGGCCTTCAACCCAATTTATAAAACCATCAATTAATCAGATGAATAACAATTCTAAAAACATTATTTTAACAAAACAAGTTTAGGGGAATAGATTCATGCCGGATATATCAAGAGTTATGGAGAAGAAACTAATCTTAGAGTCCTAGATGATCAACCTTGAGAAACCCTAATTATTCTTGACTTGGGGAATTTGAAAGAGTAGAGAGTAGTTTATGATTGTTAAAGTGATTAAAATAACCCTTTTTAGGTGTGTTATGATCATGGTTTTTAGTTGTGGAAATAAAGAAATGACCAAAATTCCCCTATTAAAACACAGAAAAATTATGGTTAGTCATAACGGGTTACATCACGACTTGACGATTGAGTACGAGTCATTTCCTAGACTGGTAGTTTAGGCAATGACTCAACGCACCCTTATTGGTTTGGCCATGAGTCACACCCTATGACTCATGACTAGATGTTTCAACTCGTAGAGTCTTAGTCGTTACCAAGACAGAAACCTTGGTGCATTTCACTGATTTGGTCACGAGTCCCACCCTATAACTCGTGACCTCAACTATCTACTCATGAAATCCAAGTGGTGACCTCAGCAGAAACCATGGATAACTTACTGGTCAAATAATAATTAGAGCCATGTGACTCGTAAGGAGTCTTCATAACTTGTCACCTAAGTTATACCCTGGATAGTGAGCTCAAAACTCTAAAATTTTTTAGAGGAAAAAATTTAGGGTTTTTATAAAGTATAACTTCTAATACCAAATTTGACTTAAAGGGGTTGGTCTGGGATGTCAAGATTTGAGTATGTGTTGTGAAAATGGAAAAACTAGGAGAAATCTTGAGTGTTTGACTTGCCTACCCTGTTATAGTAGGTGGTAGGTCATTTCCACTACACTGCTATACAAGATTATTCCTGGGAGAGTCAACTTTATTCAATCCCTCCATAGCAGGTGGATCGAACTATAACAAGGTTGCTAAAGTAGGATAAATGCCGATTAATCCATAAAATACCCCTAAAATTTTATTTTTATTCAAAATTCATCTAAGGACAGAGAGAGGTGATTTAGGCAATTTTTATAATCCTAGGCAAAAGGGAAGGCTCACTTGTGACATTGTGAGAAATCCCAAGAATGATGCTTATTGCATGCCCATTGTCACTAGGAGTCTAAAGACACTTGTTAGTGAGTTAGTGGATCTGCGACATCCTCACCAATTTCTCTATTACCCTATATCAGAGAACAAATATATTTGAAACTATATTTTTTGAATATCCTAGGAATCCAACTTCACAACCACGTCAACTTCAGGCTTGCACCTACTGAAGTCTCAAATGTAGGATCTTCTATTGTGTGAATTTCCTGAGAAATGCACAAAAAGGAATCGTAATTATGGTAATGCCTACAACCACAAGTGGTAGAGTCATCCCAACTACCCGTGGGGTAATAATTTGGCTCAAACTCATACATGTAGACCAGAATATTAAAGATACCTTGAAGAAGATCTTGTCTAATCAAGAATAAAATGGCTACATAAATTAAAATTTAGCAACTTGCTCAGAAGACTTAGAGACACAGTTGGGTAAGTTAGATCAGTACCAGAATACAAGACCTCAGGGAGGTTTGCCAAGTGACATAGAGAATCATAAGCAAGTAATAACAATCTCCTTGAGGAGTGGTAGAGACCTCATTGACAGACCTTTTAAGAAAAATCAGGAGGTATAGGGAAAGTTAGTCCCAAAGTAGGCTGAGCAAAAGCAAGTTGCATCCAAAGACGCTAAAAAATTAAGGAAGTCTGAGTACTCAAAAACTAAGGCAACTGAGTAGGTATAAGCATGGCCATCATTCCCTCAAAGGCTTAAAAGGGCTAAGAAGGATGCACGTCTTAAGAAGCTATTTGACATATTTAGAGAACTTAATATTAACCTCCCATTGTTAGATATTTTTCAAGTATGCCTAAGTACACCAAGTAATTAAAGGATGTGGTGACCAATAAGATAAATCTGGGTGCATTGAGAGATGGCACTTAGTGAGAAGTGCAGTTCGATTGTGATAACTAAGATTCCAAAAAATCTTAAGGGCCAAGGGAGCTTAATCCTCCCCATATAAATTAGTGAAAGTGACATGGTCCACACTTTGAGTGGCTTTGGGTTGATCATAAACTTGTGCCCCTATCTATTTTCAGTACTCTTAGATTGAGGAAGCTGAGGCTATGCTATGTGGTGCTCAAATGGTGGATAGAACAAGAGAGTAGCCCAAAGAGATCATTAAAGATGTGCTTATTAAGGCTGGTAAGTTTATTATTAGTGCTTACTTTTATTATTCTTGATTATGATGCTGATGATAGGGTACCGATCATACTGGGTCATCCATAAGGAGCATTGATTGATATTTGAGAGGGCACTCTAACAACGAGATTGGATGATAAAGAGAAGATCATCAAAGTATACAAACCACTCAATCCACCTTCACACTATAAGGATTTTTACATGATCACTGCCATAAAAGTAGATAAGTATGGGGTAGAGGAGTTCAAGCCTCCATTGATCTCTTTAGACTATCTCACAGAATGGCCCAACCTAAAAATTGAGTTGGGTGTTTGAAAACTTGAGATGGAGCCTAAAATGTCTAGTGTTGAACAAGTTTTAACCTTGAGAGTAAGAACTCAAGAGGTCATAAAAGAGTGAGAAGATGGCCTCCGAGTAGGAGGATAAGGTTGAATAAATATTGATGAACATAGTGATATGGGTCATGCTGGAAGACAATCCATATTAAGGTAGGTATTTTGATTTCTTATTTTTTCTTTAATATCACTTTTGTTTTTGTTTTTATTTTTAGTCACAGGTTGATAAAAAGTCTGAGTACCAGAGACCCAAGCTAAAGAGCATGGCAAAGACTTGGTATGGGATCTGCCTGATCTCATTGATGATTAAAGATGCTACTAGCAAGTCCTCAAGGAGTATTTATATCCTTTTTAAGTTATATTTTGGGGAAAAGTGTGATTTTAAGAGTGGGAAGGAAAATCTTCCAATTGGTTAGGGTGAAGTTGTAAGACCCCGCAAAATTCCTAGCTTAATTCAGTCCTTTAAGCTTGTTACAGGGTCCCAGACTTAGAAAATTCTAGCTAAGTATTCAGACTTAGTTTATTTTAAGCCTTAAAAATTTATCTTATTTCTTGACCTTAAAGTCCTTTAACTGTCTATATTTTAGTTAATTCGTGATCAGGGAGGTCAATAGGTGTTTCCGAACAAATTTTGAATTTTTCAAACTTTATTTGAAGATTCTTTGGAATCCCAAAATAGTGTACCAATGCAATCTTGGAACGCTACATAGCCTATCACGTTGGTTAATATTTTTCCCAGCTACCAGCATCAAATTTCAGTGAGTCAGTAGGATCTTGGCACGACGTGTTGAATATTACATCAGTGCCATCGATACGCCGTATCGACCTGCTCATCAGCAATCCAATTTTCACTAATTAATAGACCGCATTATTGGGGGTATTTGGGTCTTTTTTCTCCGACTCTCAGCCCCCAAAACATGAAATTTAATACACTAGGAAGCAAATAAACCCATTCTTTCTCAATTTCTCTCAAGAACAAGCCTTAGGGTTTTTAAATTTCAAATCAAGAACAAGATTCCATCATTAATTTCCAGAAATTCTTCAACGAGGTATGTAAAGTGTTCATCCAAGGGTCCCTTCCACACTTGTAGTTTAAGAAACTTCTTTTAAAAACATGAATTGTGATTTTCATGTTGTGGGTTTGAATGTAATCATATTGATGTTGTGGAATGTGTTCCAAGTTGAAATATTTATGTGTTTCTTGATATTATGATAACATGTAAGTTGAATTTTGATTCTCTTATACTGAAACCCTTGAATTATGAAGTCATGATGTATTAGCATTGTTGATCATACCCAAGTATAAAGCTACGCCTACCATGTGTTTGATAAAATGCTAAATTGAGACTATGGTGCTTTTGTGATACTTTGATGGTCTAAATGATGAACTTATGCTATACCCATATGTTCACAATGTCTTCCATGTTAAAGCTATGCCTTGTATGTGCTTGATGGAATGCTCATGAGATTGGATTAATAAAATTATGATGTGTTAGTATGCATTCCTATTCATCTGCAAGTTCATGACTTTCAAGTGATTGATAAAATGCCTCATAGATCTTATTGTGAGTTATTAACTATTGTCAATTATTCAATAATTGTCATGTCTTATTATTTTCATGCTATCGAGTCCTGGGGGTATTTAATACCCGATAATTTAGTTGTGTGCCTAGAGTCATTGTCAGTTATAGAATAGTCCCAATCATGTCATGATTAGTAGTACTCTAGTTTAGTTACAGAACTCAGGAAAACTCAGTAAACTCAGTATCAATCTAGTCCCATTTAGTATTCAGTTCAGTCCTCAATAAACTCAGTCAGATAACAAAACTCAGTAGTATTCCGTCAGTCAATAGAACTCATTAAACTCAGCTCAGTTCAGTTAATTAGTACAATCAGTAACAGATCAGTCCAGCCTAGTATAAACTAGAAAATTATTTCAGTGTTTATTCAGCTGGGAGTAGGATTCATCACCGAGTGAACCCAAGGATGGGGACTCATCTTCCAGAAGAGGGTGTGATCCTTAAAAGCAGTCCTTGTATTCTAGAACTATGTAGCCAGCATAGGTTGAGACATCAAACCTGCCAGATGAGGGTTGATGAAGTGTCTTACTATGTCAGTTGAGGGTTCCCACTATTTTCATTAGAGTACCTGATAAATGAAGGTAACTCTCAGCTTGTCCTTACCCATGGCACAGTACTGACACCCTTCCAACTAAGGTTATAGGTTGGACCAAGAATCTATTCAAAAAAGGGGCATATCGGTTAGATGATTACCTTCTACAGTCTCAGTCTCATTCTTCAGTAAAGAACTCAAATAGTTCTACAGATTTCAGGACTGTCAGATAAAGTCACACAGCTTAGTACGGAACTCGGCTAGTTCCATCAGAAACAGGACTGTTAGACACAGTCACCCAGTAAATAGTATATTAGTTATCAGTTATTAGTAATCTATATTATTAGTAAACTTAGTATTCAGAATCCTTATGACTTTAGTTACAGTTATGTATTCATGCATGTATTCTCATGCAGTCATGTTCATGTTATTCAGTTAGTTATATTTCATACATATTGATAACGCTGAACTTATACCTCAAATTAGTGTAAGGTGGTCGTTGTCAATATATTTACCCAACTTTGAAGTACGGGTCGAATCCATAGGGAACAATGTGAGTGGAGATTAAGCTAATTTAAAGCTATAGCTACAAGTTCAATTCGAACAAATGGTACAAAAATATAAAATTAAGATGGGGGTTTTGGAAGTATCAAGTAATGTTGTCACTTCAATATTAATGTTTGTAATCAATATAAATGGGAAACCAGAGTTATGTTCTCCAAGGGTTTCGGGAATTGACAAATACTAGGTAATGCTAGAGATTCTCAGAATGATTAGAACAATAGAATATCCCTGACGATTATACTATCTGACTTATCTCTCGACCTCACCAGACAATTTATTATCTAATTCTCTCAAACTTAGATAACTTATCTATTTCTAATAGGATGCTATCTCAGGTAGATTAATCCAGTTACAGCATTAATCATTAAACAGAAGGTTGGTAGCTTTTGAGTCCCTATTGATAATTCACGTCCTCTAGTCTATTTCTCCGTTAGAAGCAAATAAAACCTAAGGCATAACCTAATGTTTGCAACCACTAGATTTTAGTTAAAACAATAGAATTTCAAGATATTCCACTACTCTTTGAATCCGTTAAACACCTAGTATCATGTCAAACCCTAATCCATGGATCCCATAACCCTGGCTAATGGAATTAGCCGCTCATGATTTGATGAACAAAATTACAAGTTGAATTCATTATGATAAGGATAACTTATGATTAGATGGAAAACAACAAGTAGTGTCTTCGATTGAATCACAAGGTAGAAACCCAAAAATAGTTGATAAAAACAAGAAGAATAATTAATGTAAGAGAGTAATGTTACGTGCCTCTCTTCCCTAGGTTAATGCCTGATAGATAATAACAGATCCCCCTCATAAAACCCTAAAACAAGTCTTTAAATAGTAAATCCTAAATAAGGAAATAAATTTTAAGTTTTAATTTTCTCTTCGATTTAGATGATGATGCTTTTGATGGAGTGCCATATTCCTGAAGACGTGTGTGAGATATCGTCAAAGGTTCCAGTGAATTTTTATCTTCTAACTCATTAGATGGCAATCCTAAAGGCGTGTCAAAAATCCTGACGGCACGTGCAAACTGCCGTCACATCTTCACTGGAAATCAGCATACTCTGTCTCTGGTTGACGGTGATTTTGACTCCATGTCCCATATTTAACGGCCCGTCTGAATCACCATCACATTTCCTCTCAACTCTTCAGGTTCTGTCTAAGCTTGACAGCAACTTTGACGTCCTATCCCATGTATGACGGCGCTTCAGAATTGACGCCAGCTACACTTCAGCTTATTTATACCAGATGTCATCCAATTTATTCTTCTTTTCTTTGGTTTCCTCCCCAATCACTTATGTCTGCATTAACACACTAAAAGCAATCAAAAACAACGAAAGTTGCTTAAGACTTTGCAATTATTCAAAGTTAAAAACTTCAAATGTGTTAGCATCGGCTCACACATCAACACCCTCAACTTAAACAATTGATTGTCCTCAAGCAACCAAAACATAACTAGGAGTAAACATATTACAATTCAGAAGCTAACTACTTTTATCAGTTCAGAATACATGCACCATCTCTATGATCAATCAATTTAAACTAACTGTGTAGATTATTGAAAAGCAACAATGTAACATAAAGGATTCTAGCCATGGCATCAATTAAGTACCAATAGTCATGCATGTATCAATATAACACTACCCAAATAAGTAAGTAACCTAGAAAGATATTAGTGTGCCCTCACAACAAAGAAATTCCCATTTTTCTCGCATCTCAGAAAACAAAATTTAAACATGGGGATTTGCACAAAAACACTCAGTTACAGAACAAAGTTCCAGCCAGTGTATGCCAAATACCATATGCTTGCCCTTATCTTTATTACCAAGGTATCCAGATAGGTGAATTAGGATCACTATAGGTCTTTCTCGGCTTTAACGTAGGCTAAGGGATGGTATGATATTAAATGGCATTTAGAGTGACTAACCTCCTTGGCACTACCTTAACTTGTGAGGTCCCCTTATTAACCTCTTTTTCTCACTTTTTCTTTTCTTTTCTATTCCATTTTTCCTCTTTTTCTCTTTTCCTCTTTTCTTGATCACCCATTATTTAGGATGGATGCGACTTTTATTTTTCATTCTTTTTCTTTTATTATTCTTTTTCATACCACCCAATTTAT
Source organism: Capsicum annuum (assembly GCF_002878395.1). Classification (NCBI taxonomy): domain Eukaryota; kingdom Viridiplantae; phylum Streptophyta; class Magnoliopsida; order Solanales; family Solanaceae; genus Capsicum; species Capsicum annuum. Next base: position 160,748,829 of record NC_061115.1, on the reverse strand, counting down.
TCTTTTGCTCTTATTATTTTTCTTTTATTCTACCTCTCTTTATACCCAGTTTACATCATGCACCCCTATGATAGCCACCCTCAACTTAGGATGTTTGCCTAAGTCAAAGTGCACAGTGTCCAAGGAGGACCAGGGCCAAAATAGGTTCATTATGATCTAAACGGGAAGGTGATAGGTGTCAAAGAAAGAAATGGTCAATTCTGGCTCAAAATAGGGATCAAGTGATAGCATACATAATAGGGAAGGTTATTTAGGCTGAAAGTGGCTAAAAGTCAAAATGGCCTTTGATCCTTTCCTAACCCCTATCTTTCAACTAAGGTAAGACAAACTGGGAAAGTTCTAGATTCGACAGTACAAAGGGAACTGAGTAAGATCTCACACACACACATGGTACACAAGTGTATTACCAGCTACTACTCATCCAGTTCATGCAATTGTTAGAAGTGATTATCAAGCAACTAAAACTTAATGCCATATCAAGATGCACAGTGGTTACACATGAATGCAATTCATACAGCTACCACATAGACAATTGGAGAGGTAGTTACCATTCCAAGAAACATTAACAAAAAATATGCCAACTACCATAGATACTTATTTTTCTTCCAGTTAACCACAACACATCAAAAAGCAAAAACAATACGCCTAAACATACCGGATCTACTAGGAACAAAACTCCAGTGAAAAGAGGCACGGCAACAAAAACCCTAGAAGGACATCATCACCCACAAGTAGTCCTACCCTCAACTTAAAATCATGCAATGTCTCCAATGCGCCAAACTAAAATAAGAGATTTAAAAGCATACCTATGGCACCATGGGTGTGAAGATCTGATGTCAATCACATAATACTAATACAAACAACAAAATACCTTGGGTTGCCTCCCAAGAAGCGCCTAATTTAGTATCGCGGCACGACTCAGTTATCTTGACTACCCAGACTTCATCAAGATACCTTGTTGATAATTATTTATGTCTCTACTTAGAGGATTTGAAATGTCGGCCCAAATTTTGATCAATACATCTTCGGGGTGTGTTGGGCAAATGTGAGGGCGTGATGAGGAATGTTCTATCACGCCACTTTGAAGACTTGAACTGCTTGCCCAATTTTGTATCAAACTTTTGTGTGAGCTCATTTGGAAACGGTGAGAATCTTAAATAGCCACTAAATGGACATCAATCTTTAAGCTCCTTGGCCTTCAATATTGGGGTTGTAGTATACCCTTTTGGAAGGACAAACTCCAAAATGCAAGAATTTCCCTCCTCATTTTCAAAATTCATCATTTGCTTAGGTGATTCAACTTTCATCATATCCACTAAGCATAATGTTGAAAAGTGATTTGAATGAGGACTAACCCTCAATTTTGGAATAACTTCCCTAGTAGTATTTTTACCCTGAAATAGACTAGAGTCTTCACGAGGATTGTGCTTGATTTCTTCTTTTGACTCTAATACCATTTCCTCATCCTTGGGATCTTCATTCATGAGTGGTTCGGTTGGTTGGGAAATCATCGAGGGTTGCTCAACATCAAGCTCATCATCAACATCGAATTCTTGCTCTTTATCTCTTCACACTCTTCCATTATTAAATAATTCCACAGACAAGATATCGTCTAAACATAATGTAGAAAAGTGTTTTGGATGATTAACCTCGATATCCATCTCTTTTATCCTTTCTCTTCCCTCGTTAAATGCCCTAATGTCTTGACTTATGTCACATATGATATTATTCGTTGTGTCTATAAGTTCTAACATTAGTTAAAGTATAGCTTCAATGTCACTCTTTCCAGTGCTTCGTTCTTCCTTTTCTTAACCATAAGACCTATCATAATCATAAGAAAAACTAGAACTTGGGTTAGCGCAATAGGGGGAGGGAGAATTTGGGAAATCACTCCAATTTCTATCTTGAACACCATATAAGGAACAATTATACCCCCGGTAGGATAGATATGGTGCACACATCTCTCTCCGGGGAGCATATCTACAATATTGCCAAAAGTGGGGTCCATCATAATATGGACATGGATCATCCAGGTAAGATTTCAAACCATCAAACTTACATTTATTCCATTATGCTATAGTAAGAAATAAACAAAAATAAAGAAAATCTACCTAACACAAGAAACAAAGGAAATCACAAATAAATATTTACAAGTTTGAATTCAAGCAAGTAAGCTAAAATTCCAAACTAACTTAATACGCCAAATTGTTCCCCAGCAACGGCGCCACTTTTGATAAGGTTTAACTTACACCTCAAATTAGTGTAAGGCAGTCGTCGTCAATATATTTACCCAACTTTGGAGTTGGGGTCAAATCCACAGGGAATAATGTGAGTGGTGATTAAGCTAATTTGAAGCTATAGCTACAAGTTCAATTCAAACAAATGGTACGAAAATATAAAATTAAGATGGGGGCTTTGGAAGTATCAAGTAATGTTGTCACTTCAATTTTACTATTTGCAATCAATATAAATGGGAAACCAGAGTTACGTTCACCAAGGGTTTCGGGAATTGACAGATACTAGGTAATGCTAGAGATTCTCAGAATGATTAGAACAGCAAAATATCCCTGACGATAATACTATATGACTTATCTCTCAACCTCACCAGATAATTTATTATCTAATTCTCTCAAACTTAGATAACTTATCTATTTCCAATAGGATGTTATCTCAAGTAGATTAATCTAGTTACGGCATTAATCATTAAACAGAAGTTGGTAGCTTTCGAGTCCCTATTGATAATTCATGTCCTCTAGTATATTTCACCGTTAGAAGCAAATAAAACCTAAGGCATAACCTAATGTTTGCAACCACTAGATTTTAGTTAAAACAACAGAATTTCAAGATGTCCCACTAATCTTTGAATCCGTTAAACACCTAGTATCATGTCAAACTCTAATCCATGGATCCCATAACCCCGGTTAATGAAATTAGCCACTCATGATTTGATGAATAAAATCACAAGTTGAATTCATAATGATAAGGATAACTTATGATTAGATGGAAAACAACAAGTAGTTTCTTTGATTGAATCAGAAGGTAGAAACCCAAAAATAGTTGATAAAAATAAGAAGAATAATTGATGTAAGAGAGCAATGTTACATGCCTCTCTTCCCTAGGTTAATG
>NC_061115.1:160734736-160745603 GCF_002878395.1 Capsicum annuum | reverse complement strand
AACTCTTCAGGTTCTGTCTAAGCTTGACGATAACTTTGACGGCCTGTCCCATGTATGATCGTGCTTCAGAATTGATGTTAGCTACACTTCAGCTTATTTATACCAGATGTCATTCAATTTATTCTTCTTTTATTTAGTTTCCTCCCCGATCACTTATGTCTATATTAACACACTAAAAGTAATCAAAAATAATGAAAGTTTCTTAAGACTTCATAATTATTAAAAGTTAAAAACTTCAAATGTGTTAGCATCGGCTCACACATCACATATGAACCCTTGCATTCAGCCTTACCTTACTTTGCTTACCAGTACATTCACACATATTGGTGCATAATTTTTCTTGAGCTATGGTGTTTTATACCATAGGTTCAGACATACGGGCCCCAAAGCATTCTTAGCGGTTCAGACATTCAGCTAGCAGCAGTAGACTAGTAGTGAGTCCTCATTATTCGAGGATATTCTTTTATTTTATTATCTCATTAGATTCAACATTTCAGTAGATGGAGTTAGTTAGGGGATTGTCCTATCAACTCCTTATTCAGAAAGTTCAGTTTAGAGGCTTTTCAAACAAGATGTTCAAACAGTATTCAGTATTTCAGATTTTGATATGTTATCAGACTTTATCATTTTCTTTTCAACAGTATTACAGTTTGAACCTTATGGCATTTTAGCCCATTATTCTGCATTATACCATATTATTATTCAGTTATTGCAGCAGGTACCAGTCATGGGTTAGCTTGTAGTCCTTCAGGATTATGAGCATCGCGTAGCGTCTGGGGTATAGACTCAGGGTGTTACAGAAGTGCTGCTATAAGATTTTTGTTTCATTTATTTTCCTAGTTTTTGGCTAAATTTGGAAAATTAAAAAAAGATTTTGTCTTTGTTTATTTTTTTGCATTTGTTGGTGTCAGTCTAGTATGGTCAAACTTTACCCACCCTTTGATTTTTTTTGTTCTTTACTAAGGGGGCTTCCTCTGAACCCAGTATCCCTTTTTCATTTATAGGAGTAAATTTTAAAATTTTTGTATTTGGAATAAGTGAGATGTTCTTGCTAGTCGCTATGTGTGATTACATTATGCAAGTAGTTTTGAATATAAAAAATATGTTGGTTAATATGAATGACTATTTTTTGGACACCTAGGATCATTTATATGACTCCTCTGCATTGTTGGATTAAATCTGAATTTATGCTATTGCTTGGTTCTGAGCCTATAGAGATCCTACTTGATTTGAGCATGTGCCATGTGTGAAATGATCTATTTTTTGTATTCCTTATTGCAATGTTGATGTATAGAACTTGTCTGGTGTGTGTAAAGTGAAATAAATAATATTGGGTTTAGGATATGATGTAGGCTTTTCTTTGATAGCGATGTTTCATACCCTCTTTTGTCTACCCTTGTTTCATGATCTTAGTTTGTGCCATTAAGCCTTTAGCTATTCATTGGTAGCTTCATATATAGCCTGTTCCCCTTTTTGGATTGACCATAATTTAATCCAATGCTCCTATGTACTTTAGTTAAAAATTAATATGGTTAAGAAGTGTAAAATTAAGAAGGAAAGATGTGAATGTGAATCCCCAAGAATATAGCTATTGGTGTTGAAAAAAAGTTATGTGTTATTTTGGGAGTGGTGTAATGATAAATAAAAATAAATTATTCCAAAGTGAATTATGTGTCGATAATGTATACTCCCTACCTAATAAGTGTGAACTATCTCAAAAAGAAAGGGGTCAAAACAAAACAGATGTGGGTAGATAAAAGTAGTGAGAATTTGGTTGTTAGAGAAGAGTTCAATATGAAATGTGATGTATTAATTCATTTAGGGAAGATAGTCACTATTACTGGCCATAATAGTTTTTACCTATTCTTTAGCCTAAATTACAACCCCCCAAGTCCTATTTGATCTTGATCCTTGATGTTCTGATATTATCGAAGTACTACACTAAGGGCAAACTTATGGTATATCTTATGTGGCAGGTAAATTATTTGTGATAGTGAGCGAAATTTTATTCTTATACCCATTCTCGTAAGGAAGTACAAATCTATGAGTAAATATGGCTCTCTTATATGGGGGCGCATGTTTGATAATAGTTAGGTGACTTATATGATCTCTTTGATTAAGTAATATACATGAGTGTGTTAACTTAGTACGGTAATTCTTGAGGTTAGGATGTTTTGAAGTAGTTTTCATGAGTTTTCAAATGTATATGACATGCTTAATGTGGAACTTACTATTCGTGTAGTCATTATATTATTAGATTAAGTGACTTTCGTATAGTGGTAATATTGGAGTCTTCCTGTTATGGTGCTTAATTTGAAGAGTTTTTCAAGGATGAATAAGACTTTAAGTATAGGGTGGTGATCTTAGGTGGATCTATGCACCTAAGTGTCATTATTTACGTACGTTTAGCCTAGTTCCGAGGACTTTACAATTGAGCATATATGTGTTAAAATACTTTTTTATAATGTTTATGGTGTGCTTGAAACAAGTTTAGAATCAAATTGGTCACATAGAGTTTAGGCAAGAAAACTAGTGTTACTAGCTTGGGTTATGTGTTGTTCTAGTGTATCTCAATGGATTCTATTGTGTATTTTGTACTAATTAGTGGTTTTTGGTGTTATAGTAAACCATGTGATATGTTAGGAGAAATTTTCGGGAGCATAAAAAGTTCTAATGATGTTGGAAACGCGAAGTGACAAATGGAAAGGTAAAAGAAAAGAGTAAACGATGACAAAATCTGAAATTTTGAGGTCATGGGTGTGCCACGTCCTCTAGCATCTAAGATAAGGGTGTCCCATTCCCCAAGACACAAAACAAATTTTCTTAAATAGTTTCAATCCATGTTAATGGTGTTCCACTCCCCCAAATGCGGAGTGACATGGATTTGCCATGCCCAAGGCACCAAAACGGGCTACTTCACTCTTAGTATAAATAGAACACTTTACTCTTAATGTACACACCTTGGACGAATTTTGGGGATGAAAATACACTTGAGGAGGATACAATTTGGGTTATTTATCTTTTCTTTAGTTTTCTTTTAGTTTTTGTACATGAATTTCAATGTTGTGATTCGTTGCAAATCCATGAGTGACTAAACACACTTGTTCCAGGGTTGAGGCCAAGAACATGAATACTTATGCTTTCAACTGAGTTTTTTTTTAGGTTGATTATCATGTTTTATTGTTCACATATCCTTGTAATTACTATTCTACATATTCGTGACCCGTGGGATAAACGTATATTTCTATTTTTATCCCGGAAGGAGAAACATTAGATTAGATTGTGGGATATATGGAGTAGGATCTTATGCGTTCAAGGGATTAAAGTTACGATTTGTGTTTAGGATAGGAATATACCTTAGTCTCCCCATTTGATTCATATATGGGATGAGATATGCATGCACTTAACTTAGTTCTCACATCCCAAGTCAATGATGTAGTTGTGGGGCAAAGTTAGATAGACGATTAAAGACTCGAAAGAACATATCAAGTTATAAAACCAGTAAATCAACAACTAAGATAATTAACTAAACTAACAAGATTGTGTAGCTAAGTAGGATTGTTCGCAGTGCCTTAATCATGGATTCCTCTTTATTATTGTCTTCAATACATTATAATTTTAAATTATATATGGTGACTTTGGAATTCTCAAATCTTAAACGTTACTGGTTAAACTTGCACTTGTTTAATCTTAGTAGTGAAGCTAGAATTAGATTGTTGTTAATCTGAGTCCGTGTGGGATCGATACTTGGATTTTTAAGGTCACTTTACTACTAGGGTGACCATGTACACTTATGTGTGTGCTAGAATGCAACAATACACAAAGCAAACTATATCAAATAAGACCCCTCGTGGGCCACACAAACAACTATTATCTTAAACCACCACCAACAACAACCTAAGCCCTCACAGGGGCATACAATAGTAATAACACTATTTCCATGATTTATTCTCATACTTATATCATGCTTTTATTTAAGATATTAACTACCCAACCCATTCAGAAGTAAGTTAAAGCCATAACCAACCTCGAATGATAAAATCTCAGTTCCAAGCCTTCAACGTGGAGCCTTCCCCTCTCAAAACGACTTCGAAACCAACTAAAATATACAAATATAGAATCTATGCGTTAAAAGAATGCCAACTATACTTGTATTGTGTATTTTCGAGTTGGGGTCAAAATAGACCCCAAAATGGATTTCTGAAAAGAAATCATAAAATTGAAATTTTTATTTATAAAAACTCTACCCATGATTAAAGAAAGTCATAAAAGAAAACCCAAGTGAAAACGGGTTGAAATTGGATTTAAATTGAAGAAATACTATTTTAGGCTTTTCAGGCCAAAATTTTTAAATTTCACTTTTGAAATCACAAAATTACGGGTTTAAGATGATAGGAATCGAAGAAAAATAGTTGAAATAGTGATTTGGAGATTACCCAAACTTGAAAATGGAAGAACTCACCGAAAACCCTCTTAATTCGAAGCTCAAAACATTAAAAATGAGAGAAATTTGAGAAAAAGGAGTTTTTACACTACCCAGGCATGACCGCTAAAGCGGTCACTGCTAAAGCGTTCAAGTGCCGCTTGTACCCACGAGTTGGTCAATCTGTTTTAGCAGAAAAGAGGCTACTTTAGCAGCCTCCAATTAATCGGACAAGGCTTTGTTTTAGCGGCCCCAGCTAGTAAGTAGGCTCGCTAAACCGACCCAAGTATCGCTTTAGCGGTTGCAGCCACTGGGACTTGGAAAATTTTTCAAGTCTCCACCTACCCCTCGGGATTCATCTAAAACATCGAGAACACAAATGAGCTATTCCACCCTATCAAATACGATGTTCTGGACTTAATGACGACATCAGATTTTGAACAAAGGTTGTTTTCATAAAATTGACGTCCCAGACCCAATTCTATAATTTTCCAAATTGAGGGTCGAAATGAGACCCAAAATCCGTAAAATCATTCAAACCAGGCTATCAATCCAAAATGACATTCCGATCTACTGGCTCAGTTCATTTCGTCATCCGACATCTAAAAAAATAAATATTGATCGGAGTCAACTATAAGGCCTTTTTAACCTCTAAAAATCACAAAATCACACAATCACACTGAAAAGTATTGAAAACTATGTCAATAATTCTCACACTCCAAAAACATCACAAGCAACCATGAAGAGGGGTAGAATGGTCAAATTACATAAAAATGAATAATTAACAAAAATCAAGTCCTTACAAAATGCTAGCACATCAATTACAAAAAATAAATAACATAGTAAAAATACTAACTATCAATTAAAAGATCAAATCAATATAAAAATCCATCAAAAAAATCACAAAATCTACCAAAGTTCAAAATTTCAAATATGTACAAAGTTCCTAATGGTTTTCAACATTCAACAACAATCATAACAACTAAGAGGTCCGTTCAACACACTCTTCATTGTCAGAGCTCTCTTCATTAATTGAGTTTAGAAGAGAATGGGTCACACCATGCACCCACTTACAATCAGGCTATTTAGGCTATTGACTTGTGCCTTGAGTGACTAGATGGCATCGCACATGCTTTATTTTCAGCAAGTCATCTTGCTTCAACATTTGCAAATGCACTTTTTAGATATTCAATCTGCTGCAAAGAAGTGATCTGAACACTATCAACTGCCTTGTCCTGACATGAAGACCTAACATGTTCTAGTCCGGATTAGATACAATTCAACAAATGTCCTTCTTTAGATCAAATCTTAGATATTTAAGTTGGATGAGTTACATGTTCAGAGTTTATACACCAATTATTCAGACAACAAGAGATCAAACTTACGGCAGTCATTTCATTTCTCTATACTTATATTTTTGCAAAGTGATGTTTTCAGTACAACATAATTATCAAAGTTAAGCTTGTTGAGAGCTCCAGTGACGCTGGATAATGATGTTCTTTCCATCCCTGTACATCATATCTTTAAGAATGCATAACAAAAATATGTCTTTTTTTAAAAAGAAATTGCAACTACATTATAAGGTGGCGTGTCCTTTAAATATATACCAAAAGATGTTTACATAGAAAATATCTTCCTAATAAGGCAAAAAACTGAGAGAAAATAGAGGAAGATGAACCAAAGTTATAAGACTGGTTTCTCCTGTGAATGTCTAATAGCTACCATATACACCACTAGGTCTAATTTGTAATCTCCTTTTGCAAGAGCAGGTAGCCTGTTAGGAGAAAGCTATATCCACCACTTTATGAGCTTGCTTTATAAGCATTATCTCAATTAGGAGCAGAAGATAATAAACACGGGGAGGAGAAATCTTTCAAAAGAGATGATCCAAATTCTAATAGCCCTTTCACCGAAGAGTTGGTCGAAACCTTCATCATTGATTGTTATCCTGTGAAAATGCAGAGCGATGGTGCCACAGATTTAACAGGTGATATTGTGGTTATTTCAGTCATGGGAAAATCTTTTGACGCCTTTAGAAAAATACTTTGAGAATAAAAATTGGATTCTTATTTCAGGGAAAGCTGCTTTGAGCAATATCTTGATTTATCGGAGGACAACAATGCTTGTTTCCAGATGAAAATGGTGTATGATCTTTTCAAGCATAGGTTTATGTATGAAAACAAAGATAAGATAGATGAGGTGTGCATAAATTACTATGGCATGCCTGTTTGTTTTGGTTGGGAGGAGTTTTCCATAGTTACCAGACTAAAATGTTATCCTCCTTCTCCTTCTCAAGTTATACCTACTATGACCCAAAAAAAGCACCCCGCATACCCAAAAAAGGAAAAGGCAAGTCGAGTGATCGTGATGACCTGGTGTCCATTGTTGGTCCAAGCTTCAAAAACAAAAATATGATTGAAGCGTTGAAAGGTAAAGGACTTTCAAAGAAGCACAAGCAATCATTATGCTTGGTTTGGTTTGTACATAATGTTCTTTGGGCGAGAGACGTTAACAACAACATAAACCGCGGTTTAATAAATCTCTCCAAGGATCTTGAGGCATTTAACAGCTATCCTTGGGGTTATGAAAGCTTCAAAATGATTGTCGAATATTTGTTGACTCCGTTAACGCCAAAAATAGTCAACTTATATGGTTTTTCATGGGCCTTCATCGTAAATATTTCTTTTATCATGATATGATTCATTATTTTTTATTTAATAATTCTTTTGATTTATTGGCGTTATGTTATAGGCTTGAACATTTGAAGCCATTCCATATTTGAGACAACAAGTGAACTACCAGGAAGAAGTTTCCTGTCTAAGAATTTTGAGATGGTTGTAGGCGAAAATCGATAAAAATGTAAAATTTCTTGATCTTTCAATCCCCCCAAGGAAGCAGTAAGTCCAATTCTAATCAAGTTTTTGTTTTAGTTAATGATTAAATGATTTCATCATCATTCTTAATATATGTACCGATTTATTTTAGATTATTCATTCGTGGCTTGTTCCGACCAACCGAGAGTTGAAGATGACATTTTTTCTTACTTTACGGTCTGTGCAAACTTTATTGGACTCTAAGATCGTTGATGGAATAAAAATAGAATTGTTTGGAGCAACAACCATCACAAGAAAAATAATTTTAGAAGGTGGGGCTAATGATGCTCCTCTTACAGTTTTTGAAACAACAAGCCATTATGATTATGATCATAATGGTTGTACAGATTTCATATTTTGCCGCATCTAGCGAATGTTCTTCATGCAAATGTCAAAACTGCAAGGTGAAACACGATTGAGTGATTAATGCTATTAATGCACTAACTGCTTCTGTAAAGGAAATGAGATCTAAGAGGGATGTCATTCCATCAAAGAGGATTTCATATCCAGACACTTCACTAGAGATTAAGGCGGCTAAGAGGAGAAGGAAAGACACTTCCAAGGCATCATAAATCATCAAAATAAGTAAGATTGCAATGCTTCTGTCTTTGTCTTACACCGATGTTCAGTTTGCAAGGGCCACAGAAGAGCAGCATGAGTTGAAGAAGGTGAATGTACATCATCTATTCCAACAACCAAACAGGCACATATCTGTTTCAACAGATGATACATCTACTGAAAATTATCAAACAAATATATATCTGTTGCAACTGTTGTCTAACCTGTTGCATCATATTCGTTATCTATTTCAACATATGAGTCTTATGTATCAACAGATAGATCATCTGTTTGAAATTATCGTACTACTCTAATTTACCTGTTTGAATTTGTCCCAACAGATAATCCATCTGATGTAACATAAGACTCATCTATTGCAACAGATGGAAAATCTATTGTATATCTCTACTTAGCATTGAAAATTCTAGCTTTCCAGGTGGATGTCACAGCTACTGCTGAAGAGCATAATATGACAGTTGATAATCCATCAACTACTTCTAAAGATGAAGAAAAAGAGGAGCCTGTCAGTTTGGGAGAACGGAAGAATTACCCATTTGAAGGGTTCAATATCTCGAACGAGGCTTCAAAAAAACTAACACAGTTGATCAACGACTATTTACAACGGATTGTCAATGGGCTGTTAAAGCATCATGCCACAGGTACATAAATCAATTTTATGGATACTGGTTTATACAATTCTTGTTGTAAGAACCTAACATTAACATATATAAATTATCATGTAGAAAACAAAATGATGAGCACTACAAAGTGAATGAATTGAGTCTTAGTTTTGATATGTTTGACTTTGTTGTTACACATCCTGGAATGAAGAATTGGTTCTATTTGATGTCACAGCTCCAAACTTGCTGGAATGGTGAGGTTTAAATGCCATACATATTACTATTAATTAATACTTTATTTAATTGCATCTGTGTATTATTTTTTCATCACGTAATCCAAAATGTTTGATAATATATGCAGCCCATCGATGTTATTTTTTACTACCTCCGAAAGAAGGCCAAGTTGCACACACAAGAACAATACAGATACACAACAAGCAATAGTTTGTACAAAGTTTACATCAATAATGCCTACGATAGGTATTGTCAACAGCAATCAAAAGTTTTCCGAAATGAGGAATGGTTAATCAACATCATCAAAGGTTTTAGCATTTTGACTGGCTTACCTTGGCATTTGGTCGATGAAGTGTACATCCCAATTAATTATGGTGATGAATTCCATTGGGTGTTGCCTGTCGTCGTTCTAAAAGAGAGGCACATCCGAGTTTATGACTCGATATCGAGAATGAGACATTTCAGGCCATCGTCTGAGATACAAAAGATGGCCAAAATACTACCTACTTACCTTGATATGAGTGGCTTTTTGGATCAAAAGGTTCATACTGATTGGTCGACGATTGAAGCATACCGGGATAAAATGGCTAATCCATTTGATGTACATATGTTGACGAAATTACTCAACAAACCATTGGTAGCCTGTAAGTTTAAGTGTCATGATTTAGTTTTATTTCACAAATTTCACAACGCTTGCATGAACTGCAAGATATGTATTATCTATTTTTTTATAACGCAGGGATTGTGGTCCTTTTGTTGCCATCTATGTTGAGTATTTGAGCGATGGATTAAAAGTACCAAATGATGGACTTGATGCCGGATTACTCCGCAAAAGATATGCTGCTCTTTTATGAAAATATGGAGAAGTGAAAGCTCAGAAGCCGTACGCAACCGACGTTAAAGATCCACGACGACCAAAGTCAAATTTGATAGCACTAGATGAAGAACAAATTGTCCATATTGATTAGATATTTATAGCTTGATTCTGTCAATGTAATAACCTATCCTCTTTGGTTTAACTTGTTGATTTATTTGTAGAGTAGATGTTTGTACCCATAATGATTTTTTTTTACATTTCATTTATTTATTGAGTTATTTCATATAATTTCCTAAGGCTTCGATTTATTTTATTCTGTCTATGAATATAATTAATTCTGAGTTTCGAACATTTTAATTGAAATGGAGTACTAGATTTAAATATCACAATAGATAATACATCTGCTGCAACAGACGACATATCTTATCAGACAGATTTAGACATATGTTGCAACATGAGATGCAACACATAGGTCATCTACTGGAAATTATATAACAACTCTTCCTACTTTTTTTATTTGCTCTAACATATTACCGATCAGTTGCAACAGATAAGTTATTTATTGTAACAGATCATAAATTTATTGCGACAGATAGACGGGGAATATCTGAATAACGCAACAGATGACCAACCTATTTCAACAGATAATCAATTTTTCACAACAGGTACTATATCTGTTATGATATATATAAAATCTGTTGCATTATAAAAATTCAACTTTGCCAGACATAAAAATTATTGCCCCTACATGTATAGTGAACTAACTTAAAATAAAATTTGTTATCATGTTCGTCTCTGTCTTTGTACATGTTCTTTTTTATACACGAGCTCAAACCATTTAGTGAGTACCCCATATGCCCAGACCCATTGCATCTTTCCCACAATGGTATCGCACACACCAGTAATTTATGTGCCGGTCAGCAAACACTCGATGTATGCAAGCGAGTACGGTCCTCACGCTGCACCGGTTGTATTTTTTGGGAGTTGGATGTTCTTATTTCGACCTTCAAAAACCCATGATTTCTTCGCCAAGACTACAGTTGGCAAATAATCCATCAGCTTACTCTGCGTCAACAACTTGGGCAACAACTTCAAGAGTGGCTGCATGTGGGTTAAGAAAGTCTTCTCGCTGAACACAGGTAAGTTGCAGTCATAAACCTTAATTTTTCCCGCATATAGTAGTATCTCAACAGTGAGAAAATGGGTGACATCCACGTTCATGACTGCAAGGATTCTCTTTGCCTTGGTCCAGCTCTTGACGTATAGATATGGCGTCTTCCTTCTAATATATTTAATCACTTCTTCATCCCATTAGAATGTAGAAACTAACTGATCAAATCCT
>NC_061115.1:160713832-160731736 GCF_002878395.1 Capsicum annuum | reverse complement strand
AAATTGCTAATTTGGTCCGAATTGATCTCAATTAATTTTAAAAATTTTAAAAGATATAGTTTTTAAAATATTGAGTTGATGAGAACTCATTTTAACTCAAAGTGATCGATTGACGACTCGGGTTGAGATGAACGCAATACCAACGCCATTCAATTGCAAAGACTTGATTGATTTTGTAGTTGACCCTACAAGCTCATTCATTCATCCCTAGTTCAACCTAAATCAACTTAGGTACTATCACTATCCTAACATTGGTTGATGAGAACTCATTTCAACTCAGAGTAATCGATCGGCGACTCAGATCAGGATAAACGCAATACCAACGCCATGCAATTGCAAAGACTCAATTAGATTTGTAGTTGGCCCTGGGAGCTCATTCATTCATACCTAGTTACACCTAAATCAACTTAGGTACTATCACTATCCTAATATTGAGTTGATGAGAACTTATTTCAACTCAAAGTGATCGAACGACGACTCAGATCAGTATGAACGCAATACCAACGCCATATAATTACAAAGACTCAATAGGATTTGTACTTGACCCTGCGAGCTCATTCATTCATCCCTAGTTTCACCTACATCAATTGCAATAAAATCTGTTGCAACAAATGACTAAGCTATTAAAAATTTTCAAACAAGTATATATGTATATTATAACAGATGACATATCTAATTTAATTATCAAATAGATATTTGCATCTGTTGTCACAGATGACTAAGCTGTTGGAAATTTTTCAGATATTTATATTTGTTTTAACAGATGACATATCTGATTTTATTAATTATCAAATGAACATATTCATCTGTTGTCACAGATGACTGAGCTGTTGGGATTTTTAAATAGATATTTATATCTTTTGTAACAGATGACTGAGCTGTTCGGATTTCTAAATAGATATTTATATATGTTGCAACAGATGACATAATTGTTTGAAAATCTTTTTTTCTCTTTTAATTTTAAAGCAAGAAACTTCTGGTCCGAGTAGTTAATATCAAGTAGTAGTACTTACTACTAAAGGTGGTAAAAAATATTTCTTGGATATCTTAAAAGTGAGTTTATTGAGCAGTCTTGTCTTGTGTTTTCAATGCAGTAGTCTTAGTCTTCCTTGTGTCCCTCAAATTATTAATGAAATTAATGAATATTAATTAATGAATATTGAAAACCACCATGTCTACATACACAATACATCTATAGAAATTATCTCATCTCTTCCTTCAACTGTAGCTTATTTTATTCAACTCTCATATTTTTCTCTCTCCTTTTTAGGGTCACAACCTTTTTTCTCTGTTTTCTATGCTCTTCTCATAAAGATCTTTTTGAATCTAAACCCATCCATATCTTTTCTTGACTTAAATTTCTATTTTGATCCCCTTTTTGATATTAAGATATGGTTCATTATTGCTCTTTCATTCCCGTCTTCTTCTTTGCAAGTTATTTACATCTATTTTTTATTTAATTACTATTTACCCATATCATATTTATTAAAAATATTTTAAGGAACTTGTAAGTGTTGAATAAATAATCCGAGAATTTTTATTACAATATGAGAAAAAAGTCATCTGTTGGGAGAAGTTTAAAAGCCTTGTTGGCAGTATCATTTTTCTGTATGTATTTTGTTTTTTTCATTATTATTGATACAGTTATTGATGTTGTTGGTGTTGTTGGAACTTGTGGTGTGGTGTTGTTGATGGTTCTGGAATAAAGGATGTTGCTTCTTTGTTATTGATGATGTTGTTGGAATAAATGTTGTTGTTTCTTTTTTGTTGATGTTTATGCTGTTGTTGATGTTACAACAGATGGAGAAACTGTTGGAATAAATAAAACCACCAGAAAGGCTGGTTTGATGTATTCCATCAAACTCCACATCTGTTGCAACAGACTCTACATCTATTGCAACAGACTCCACATCTGTTGCAACAGATGGATAATGGTCTTTTTGTAACATCAATTTTTTTTCTTTTCTTTGTAGATATAAGGAACTGACAGTTGATCAAATTTTGATGGACTATCATAAGAGGCTATAGTAAAGATGGGATCGGAGAAATAAGCTGCTTGTAGATGGAATCACTTCATATGTGAGAGGTACGTATTACTGATAATGTTATCGTGGAAATACACACAGAGTGCACTAATTTTATGAATAATATTTTTACTGATTAGTCATAGATCGTTCAAATAAGATGTCTACAATTTTACAGTTAAGTTTGGTAGGTCCGAACTGATAAGGATGAGGGACCATAATATGGTTCTGATAGATTATTAAGATTTAATGTCGATTGTTGCTCGTGTTTATTTGTCAAGCATTGTAAAGGGATCTAGTCTTTGTGTCATTGTAAAGATATTCAATAGTGTTTGGACTAACTTTTAGGGTGCATTGGACCCTTAGAGGGCCTTCGAAGCTTAGCACTGCATCTAACAAGAACAAAAAACCAGTATAGTTATTGCCCTGGCCAAAATTTATATGGCTGGGTTGCTCACTTGGGGTGATGGTAGGATAATGATTTCAAAGGAAAATGGGTGGTTTATGGAAGACTATATCATCTGAGAGCTAACTGAAGAAGAGACATAGGGTAGATACAACTTCTAACGAATCTGGCCGATGGAATTATCTTAACAGATGCGAGATTTGAATCAAGTGCAGATATAAAAGTGTATCCGATAATGTAATTTCATCTATTGTGTCTCTTAAAGAAAAACAATACATCTGAACACTTTGCTAAGGAGCTGCGTGGTCAGGATTATCACCTAGATAGAAAATAGGAGAAGACCAACAAAGAAGCCTCACGAGCATCGAGGATTGAAATGATGTACAGCAAGTCTAGAAAACTTATGCCAACAGCAACTGTAGTTAAAATAAGAAATCTAAGCGAAGGCGGCAAATTTCTGAATTTTAAATTGCATCCTATGCTTTCTTATTTGTATTTCCGATCAGGTCCACTGTCCTTGACCTGATCAAAACCACAAATGAGATTGAAAGGAAAATAGAGTATCATTGCTTCCTTAGCAACATGATTATAATTGATTGTGTTTTCTTGCCTTGACATGCTTTCAATATTCCTTGGATAGGATCAGATGCTTGCTATAGTATGTGAATCTCGATAATTTTTAAGCTTGACTCCAGCTTGTTGATTCTGTACTCAAGCTGGTCGTTGCCATCTTCAAAGTTGGTAAGGAGTTCCTCATCTCTTGTGAGCTCGATCAGGAACACTACCTTCAAAGTTATGGAATTCTAGAAGACCTTCAGAACACTTTCTTCAAAAGCCTTAAAGGATACATGGAGGGTATCTGTGTTTGTTTTAGGTCAAAATGTGTTGATGCACGTTGAAGATATGGTCCCAACGTTGAACAACATACTTTTATCGAGCATTTATCCATGCATCTTGCTTAACAAATTTGATAAATTAGTAAGCATGGAGTTACGTAGTGTGTGATTTAAACCGGCTCTACCAAGCCTATCAAACATTACGTAACTCTAAGCTCATTACTTTATCAAAAAAATATGATCGAGTTAGTGCATAAATCGAACGAGCTCAATCTCTCAGCCTTTCGACTGATCGCTCTTCTCCAATATAGATGATAAGATATCTGCTATGCAAAAGTCTACACCATCTCCAGACATGTTTGCCTGGGAGTAATTCTTCTGAAGATATCTGTTGATGTCTTCTGAAGAATAAATCCCAGGCAAACATGTCTGGCGATGGTGTAGACTTTTGCATAGCAGATATCTTGTCATCTATATTGGAGAAGAGTGATCAGCAGAAAGGCTGACAGATTGGGCTTTTTTTATTTGTGCACTAACTCGGGCATATTGTTTTAATAGGGTAATAAGCTCTGAGTTACGTAACGTTTGATAGGCTTGGTAGAGCCGGTTTAAATCACATGCTACATAACTCCATGCTTACAGATTTATCAAAGTGGTTGAGCAAAATGCATGGAGAAACGCTTGATAAAAGTGTGTTGTTCAACTATTGGGACCACATCTTCAACGTGCATCAACACATTTTGACCTAAAACAAATACAGCGACCCTCCATGTATCCTTTAAGGCTTCTGAAGAAAGTGTTCTGAAGGGCTTCTATAATGCCACAACTTTGAAGGTAGTGTTCCTGATCGAGCTCACAAGAGATGAGGAAATCCTTACCAACTTCGAAGACGGCAACAACTAGCTTGAATACAGAATCAACAAGCTGGAGGCAAGCTTGAAAATTATTGGGATTCATATACTACAGCAAGCATCTTATCTTCTCCAAGGAATGTTGAATGCATGCTAAGGCAAGAAAACACAATCAATTAATTCATATTGCTAAGGAAGTAATTATACTCTATTTGCCTTTCAATCTCATTTGTGGTTCCGATCAGGTCAACGGCAGTGGACCTGATCGAAAACACAAATAAGAAGGTATGGGATGAAATTTAAAATTCAGAAATTATCGTCTTCACTTAGTTTCCTTATTTTAACTGCAGTTGTTGTTGGCGTAAGTTTTCTAGACTTGTTGAACATCATTTCTACCCTTGATGCCCGTGAGGCTGCTTTGTTGGTCTTCTCTTATTTTCTACCTAGGTGATAATTCCGACCACGCAGCTCCCTAGTAAAGTGTTCATATGAATTGTTTTTCTTTAAGATACACAACAAATGAAATTACATTATCGGATACACTTTCATATTTGCACTTGATTCAGATTTTGCATCTGTTAAGAGAATTCCATTTGCCAGATTCGTTAGAAGTTACTTTCTACCCTATGTCTCTTCTTCAATTAGCTCTCAGATGATATAGTCTTCCATCAACCACCCATTTTCCCTCGAAAGCATTCTCCTACCGCACCTTCTAGCATATAATCATCACCCCGAGCGAGCAACCTAACCATATAAATTTTAGCCAGGGCAATAACTATATTGGTTTTCCATTCTTGTTTGATGCAGTGCGATGCTTTAAGGGCCCTCTAAGAGTCCAATTCACACTTAAAGTTAAGTCCAATCGCTATTGGTTCTCTGCAGTGATGACAAATATTGATCCCTTCTCAAAACTTGACACACATAAATACGAGCACCAACCGTCAGTAATTCATAATAGGGTATCTGCACCATCTTCATGAGGTCCTCAGCCTTATCAATTTCGAACCCATCAAATTTAATGGTACAATGCAGGATCTTGTTTGAATGATCAATGCCTAATCGGTTAAAAACTTCATTCATAAAAATATTGTACTTTGTGTGTGTTGTCCCGGTAACCTTATCAGTAATACATACTTAAATCCCACACATATGATAGTGGATTCATCTGCACGCACCTTATTCTTCCTAGCCCATTTATAGCTTAACTTGAATAAACAGATGACTAGTTTATTGCAACAGGTGACATATATGTTTATATTGTCAAACAATTGGAGATATCTGTTATGACAGTTGATCAACCTGTTACAGAAATCAAATAGATATATACATCTATTGTAAAATATTGCTAGTATGTTGTAAGTTATCTAACAGAAAGAATATATTTTACAACAGATTACCCATCTGTTAGATTTATTTTAAAGCAATTTTTTTTTCGAGATACAGTAATTTATAAATAGGTCCCTCCTTACAAATATGGATGATCCAGATTCGTACAAGAATATTCATATTGAGTCCTTGCGTGAACTTCAAAGGCAGTTTGATGAACTCCAGAGAGATTTGGCTGACTTCGGAGCAAGGCAACCCTATAAAAATATCTGATTGACAATAATAATAATAGTAGTAATAGTAATAATAATTAGGTAATGTTTTTTTATTTTAGTGATTATTTTCCTCTTTTTGTATATCAAATCTACCCAAGGGATTCAAAAATCTATGAACATTCATTTCATTTTGTTGTCGACTTTGAATTTTTAATTCTTATTTAGTATTTAATAATAATCATTATGTTTATTCATTGTTCTCAACATGTCAACGGTTGGTGGTAGAGATTGAGCAGCAATTTATGTCAACAGTTAGAGGTTAATCTGTTATGACAGATCGATCATATGTTGCACCTGGCGGTTATTAATAAAAAAGAGTTATTGTTATTGAGAAGGCGAAAAGAAAAAGACATGACTTTCCGTTCCGATTATTCAATATGAAAAATATTTTGTAAATAAATAGTAAGAAAATAAATGATAAACACAATTTATAACCACAATTTTAATAATTGATCATGACTTTTCACCATTTTTATTTTTGAATTTATTTTTAAAATTATTTATTATACAATTAAATGGTTATTATTTTATTAAGGAATTTGAAAAGGTATTTTTTTATTTATAAAATAAAAAAGTAAGCAAATTTGGATTAATGATATGTTAATAGTTATTTTTAAAAAAAAAAGTAGATTATATGTTGCAACAATTAAATTATCTGATGAAACAGGTTCATTATGGTTGCAACAGATAATATATCTGTTGTCACAGATGATTTATCTGATGCAACCTATATCGAGTGACAACTCAATAAAAGCGGTTCTTGGAAAGAACTAATTAATAATAATCTGAAAAGTCATGACTTATCACAATATTTCTTAATTTAATTAATTCATTACTTTTCATATTAATAAAAAATATGATTAATAAATGAAGGTGAACAGCTAGATTATATGTTGCAACACATATGTTATCTGATGCAATATATTTTATATTTGTTGCAACAGATAATATATCTGTTGTCACAGATGTGTTATCTGATGCAACAGATATAGAATCTGTTACCACAACTCAATAAAAATGGTTCTTCGAAAGAACTAATTAATAATAATAATATGAAAACTCATGACTTATATCACAATATTTATTTTCTTAATTTAATCAAAAATGTAATTAATGTATGGAGGTGAATAGTCGCGCCTTTTTGCCTCTCATTCAAATTCAATCCTCTATAAATAGGTCCCTCCTTACTCAATCATTCATTCAAATACACTCTATTTATTTATTGTATCTCGTCTTTCATAATACACTCTAGAAGATAAGATTATGGCTGACCCAGTGTGGGACGTTGCTTTTCTGCAAAATGCCATGAATGAACTTCAGAATCAAGTTCATGATTTGCAATAGGAACTGGGAGAATTTAGATCAAGAATGCTCCGCGAGATACGCAGGCTGAGGAGGGCCTTGCTACTTCTGGTTGAAGATTGGCCGACTGGCAATGATGATGCTGATAATAATAATAATAATTAGACTATTATTTTTCCTTTAGTCTGTTATATGTATTTTTATTTGTTTTTGTTTAATAAATAAATTATTTTTGATCTTTGACGTTTTAATCCATATTTAATTTTCATTCTTTCTATTATCTTCTCAACAAAGATGTCGATGATTCGACGTCAAAAGGAATAATTTAGAATCCAGTAGCAATAGCAAGATTTATCTGTTAGGTTTGTGGCAGGGGTTGATGTGTTGTTCAAAACATATTACTCATGTTGCAACAGATAAGAAGTTGATGCAACAGATAAATAGTCTATTTCAACAGATGACTAGTTTGTTGCTTTTTTTGGCTCTGACGTTTTAATTTGTACTCCCTCCGTCTCAAATTATCCGTCCCAAATTGAGAGCCACATTGATTAAGAAAAATAATTAATAACATGTCTAGTTTATCATAATCCACTGATCAGTTGGTGGGACATTAGACGTGTTTGAAATAACCATTGTTTGCTATTCAATCAAAATTTCATAAGAGAAGAAAGTTTTTAACATCGGTCGGCGTATAGTCCCCCTATTAAATGATGTTTCCATTTTAATTTGAAGAAAAAGTTATTAATGCAAAGGGTAAAACATGGATTTTTTAAAATCTTTTCTTGATTAATGAAAAAGACAAGTAAAATGAGAAATCGAATTAGAAAATTTGGGATGGGTAATTGGACGTAAGAAATAATTTTGAATCCAGTAGCACTAGCAAGTGTTGAAAACATATTGGTTATCTGTTGGGTTTGTGGAAGGGGTTGATTTGTGTTGTGTCAAATATATTAATCATTCATTGCAACAGATAATTAGTCTGGTGCAACAGATATATATTCTGATACAACAGATAATTAGACTGGTGCAACAGATAAACATCTTGATACAACAGATAATACGTCTTATGCAACAGATAATACGATGATGTAACAGATAAACAATCTGATGCAACAGATTACTCATCTGATGCACCAGATGATTGATCTGTTTAAATTGTGGGCACTTATGTTGGATTCATAATCGGGGTTCTATCCATTGTTGGAAAAATAGAAGTGTAACCAGATGACAAATACGAATAAAAATCATAATTTTACTTACCAAATTCACCTATGAAGTAATGTCAAAGTGGAAAGTGATGTAGTAAATAAAATTTGACCTAAGAAATTGGTCAGATCGCAGCAGTAGCATTGTACCAACAACAACAACAAAAAATGGTCGACAAGAAGAAGATGAAGATGATAATGAAGTAGAAGATGATGATAATGAAGCAGAAGATGATGAATAAAGCAGCAGAAACAGAAACAATTAACAACAAAAATCGCTAAGAGAGAGAAAAAAACAATGGATGAGAAGAGAGAGAAAGACATTTTTTCCCTCTGTTTCTCGTTATTTTAGGTATACATTGAGATCAAAGTGTAAATTTAAAAACTTGTGGATTATTTTCAAACTTTCCCAACTTTCTTAATCCATAATAAAGTAATTGTCACCTCCAACTAATAATTAAGACTTGTGTCACCTACACCTCATTTTAAAACTCTTTTGTCATCTGTGGCCCAAACCCCAATGTTACTATCTGGCATTTTTCTATTTAATCCAAGTGGTAGATAGAGTATTTGATTGGGCTTTGATGAAATTTTTATGTAAAGGTAAAGTTCAGTCGTTTGAATCATAAAATTCAAAAAGTACCCCATAAATTGGACGGAGAGAGTATATTTTTTCTTTCTTTTTGATTCATATACTATTTGTAGAATCAAATTTTTATACCAAGCATTCATTCAAATTTGTCTATTACCATTATGTCTATCCATTTTCTTTTTCTACAAGAGTTCAACGTATATTATACGTATTAGAATTTTAGAAATAAGCATGGTAGTATAATTTACTTGAAAAATATTACAGCTTATTGGATTACTATACAACAATAATGGCAAAAAAAATTGATTATATGTTAGTGCATATTCTTAACGAATTCAATAAATTGATGCGATGATTTGACAGATAACTTGTGGATCATAGAGGAGGAATGTCGGGGGTAGTCTTCTACTTTGTGTCTATTGTAGATTCGGCTAACACTATACCTCTATATATTATTGATGAATTCAACAGTTTGACATTTCTTATTTCAATTGAGTTATAGTGTTATATGAACTTGATCAAGTTTTAGTTCCGCACCTTTTTTTCTTACTTGTGCAAATTTTTGTACATTAAAAAATGATTCCATCCATGTTTGTTTAAGAATATTTTTTGTTGTAATTTTTCTTTCATTGTTTTGAAAGTATAGTTATATATACAACAATTAAAATAGCTAATTTATCCTTTTTATGTATACTAGTTTTATTTCACATGTCCCGCACGTATAATATTTAATCATGTAAAATTAAATAATTT
Organism: Capsicum annuum; assembly: GCF_002878395.1. Lineage (NCBI taxonomy): Eukaryota > Viridiplantae > Streptophyta > Magnoliopsida > Solanales > Solanaceae > Capsicum > Capsicum annuum. The sequence continues at coordinate 160,722,166 of NC_061115.1, read as the reverse complement.
TGCCTATTGCAGAGATTTTTAATAAAGTATAAAAAGTTCAAATCACTTTTCAAAGATACTTTACACTTTAATATAACAATGTAAACATAAACATATATTTTAGTGTAAGCACAAATATATTTTACTATAGAATATTTCAAGTGGTTGATGAATCATCACTTTTGCGTTTGTCATGCATTATCTCTTTTCCTTGTTGTCGGAGGCTAAGACAGACGCATCACCTTGAATCATATTTGTGGTACGGTTATTTTTTTGGCTAAGAGAGACGCATCACTTGGAATCATATTTGTGGTACGATTATTTTCTTTCCATACCTAAAATATTTTCTTATTTTTTAAAGTCAAATCTTTACAAAATAATTGATTACATTCTAATTATGTACGTAAAACTTTTTAAAATTTAATACTTCTTAATTTTTTCTTGTTCTAACGCTTTTTATATTTATTTCTTGATTTATCAAATCTTCTTAAAATCAAATTTAGTTGATTTAGAATTTTTAAACTAATGAAAAAGGTATGAGTTGTCATTAATTCTGATAACTTCTAATAAGATTAGGTTTTACCATAAATATATTAATTAATTTTTAACTTTTAAATATTAATAAAACATAATGAAAAAATGATTTTTTCTAAAGCAAATTCCTTTAATGAAGGGCAAAAAGTTCCAATAATATTTCTAAGGTGCTTTACACTTTTAATATAATAGTTAAGGTGTACGCGCTTTGCGCGTGTATCTCACTTTAATGAGTTCTAACATTACACTAAATAGGATATTTGTTTAAATAATAAAGATGAATATAATAATTTAATTTAATATCTTTTGAGTATGTAAAGATGGAGAATTTATTTATTAAACCTAACCTTTACTAAAAATATTTTTAAAAGTTGATCGACATTCATCTACCATCTGTAAATTGCAACAAAATAATACAATCATAGAGACATCAAAATAATACAATTAAATCTAGTCTTTACACATAAAAAAAAATTAAAGTCGTCCGATACTCATCTACCACCTGTAAATAATAATAAAATAATACAATAATAGAGATATCAAAATATTACAATTAAACCTAACCTTTACACAAGAAATTCTTCAAAGTCAACCGACATTCATCTACGACCTGCAAAGCTTCGATTTTGATCCAACTAATTCTTGTCTGAGTGAAAATTTTGACCTTAAAGAATGATTTTGAATGAAATTAAAGAAGATATATATATATATATACATACACACATGTTGAATTCTATTATGCTGACAAAAATGTGAAGAAGTTGAGGGTTAGAAAATCAAGCATCCACTAATCTAGACATGAAATCAAATCAAGTTAGATGAGAATCAATCATATTCTCTAGGAAAATTGATTTATTCTCTAGTTTAACGTATATCTCAATATTTATAGAAGTATTTCCTTAATAGAGTCCTATTTTAAGAGTATTTTCTAATTGAACGGTAGAAAGAAAAATATTAATCAATTCTCCTACCATATATTTTAGGAGTCTCATATATTTTAGGAACTCTAGTAGAAAGGAAAATATAAATTAATTCTCCTACCATATAATTTAGGAAGTGTAGTTAATATAATAAAAATAATTAAATAATAAATTAAAAAATAGTGAAAAGACAGTTTTGTCTAAGAAAAGTCTTTTAATGAAGGGCAAAAAGTTCAAATTATTTTTCTAAGAGTCTTCACACTTTTAATGTATTATATAGATTATATAGATATATAGATATATAGATATATAGATATATAGATATATAGATATAGATTATTATTAATATAAATATAAATAATTATTTTTTACCATATACTATTGGATTCAATGAATAATTTATTTTCATAAAAAATGTTTCTTTTGAAGCAAATAAAATCATCAGATTATATTTTTAGGTATTCGCGTAGTAGTTTTATTTCAACATGAAACATGAATTCTAATTTTAGTAGTTGTGTCCTTCATTCATTCTTAAATATATATTTTTCTTATCATATATTTTAAGATTTCTTAATTTTTTAAAATATATTTTTCTCTTGTCACATATTTTAGGATGCCTTAATTATTAATCTCCTAATATTTCTCAATATATGTTTCTCTTACCATGTTTTAGGATTTCATAATTTTAAATGTCATAAAATAATAATTAATAATTTGAGAAAAATATAAAAAGATGACTTTGTCTATTACGAAATCTTTTAATGAAGAGCAAAAAGTTCAAATAATATTTCTAAGGCCCTTCACACTTTTAGTATATTATTATTATTATTATTATTATTATTATTATTATTATTATTATTATTACTATTATTATATAAATATATAGATTATAGATTTATAATTCACTAACATGATATACACGTGTGGATCACGTACACTTGACTAGTAGTTCTAATAATTATAATAAGGGTGAAAATCATTTTCACCCCCCAACTTTGATTAAAAAATCAAACTCTCTCCTCAACATTGAACAATAATCATACTCCCCCTTTATCCCATGCAATGTCAACTTTGTCCTTATAATTTTAATTCTATATTTATGTAATATTTTTTTATATTATATGTAATGAATATCTTTTTAACATGGATTTTTGTAACATTTTATTTAAGTTTATTAACTTTATACGCAAATTAATACGTTTTATAAATTTATCACAAAATTCAATATTATTTTTTAAGATCGTTATTTCAGTATTATATGTATTAAAGAGTCATTTGGTATGAGGTATGATTATAATAATTCAGAGATAAAGTTCATGATTATTTATCCTACATTTAATTAGATGTATTAGGTAGTCTAAAAATTATTTATCGCATCATTTATACCACAGTAATGAGATAAGTTATCACACATACATGTTAGTAGAACTTATTTTGTAATAACTAATCTCGAAATAACTTGTTTCCAAACAACCCACCCTTAAGTGTGTATATATTCATATGTATATGTATGTACATGCATGTGCGTATATTTTCGTATTTTATCACTCTCTTACTAAATTTATTTTGTATTACTTAACTTTTTGTTGATATAACACAATCCTTAAGAAAATTTTACTTAGAGGTATATTTTGTTAAATTAACCTTATTAATGATAATTTGAAACTTTAAATTTGTCTATACTGTTACTTTATATAGTTATTTAACATTAAAGGGTAGAAAAAAAATATAATACAATCGTCTTGATTTCACAAATTGAGCAAATAAACTAAAACATTTATTTTTAGGATGAGGATCAAGTGATAAGAAACGATATTATCTATTGTCTATATCAGTAAATAAGTTGTGATTGCCATTAATAGAGCATTACATATTTTATAAATTATATAAATAAATATAATCTTTAAAATTTGACCTTATTTTTATTTGAGAAAAACATCTAGTATCCCCGAACTATGACCAAATTTGCTACGACACACGTCAACTTCACGGGGGTCCTAATACCCCTTAAACTAAATTTTAGCGTATTTTTGTCAATCTTTTTAGCTAACGTGATAACTTTTGTCAACCGTTTTAGATGGCGTGACACCTTTGGTATGGGCTCCATTTTATGTAATAAAGGTGCCACATTAGCACAAAAATGATAAAAATACGCTAAATTTGAGTTCATGGGATAATAGGACCCCTGTGAAGTTGGAGTGTGTCGTAACAACTTTGACCATAGTTCGGGGTGGTACTAGAGGCTTATCTCTTTCATTTATTGTTTGTATTTTCTGCATTGAAATATGTTTATAAAATTAGTAGTACTTATTATTTTCACTTGTTAAAATAAATATTATAGTTTTGATTATTATTAATAAAACTAATTTTCTTATTATGCTAATTTACTTCATAAAGATCATCATTAGCTTATATATTTCTTACTTTATTTTTTTCCTAGAATATAATGCTTATGTTCTTATGAAAATTTTGTTATATGAATAATGTTTATGTTTTTATGAAAAATTTGCTATATGATTTTTTTTTTAAAATGAAAATATGATGTTTTTAAAGAAGTTACAAAAAAGAATAAAAAAATTGATGATAAAGGGTAAAATCAGAATTTTAAAAAGTCAATTAGGATAAAGTGAGGAGTATGACTAATGTTCAAAGTTGAAGGAAACTTGATTTTTAAGACAAAGTTGGGAAGGGAAAATGATTTTGACCCTTATAATAATAATAGTCATAGATCCATGCACTTAATTTTGTTGAATGAATTATTGCATAATTTGTATAATGCATGTGTGGACTAATCTTTACCTCAAAATAACTAATTTGGACCTTTGCGGCTTATTTCTAATCTCTAATCTCTAATCTCTAATCTCTAATCTCTAATCTAATTTCTATCTCTAATCTTTAATCTCTAATCTCTAATCTTTAATATATTAAAAGTGTTAAAAGACCCTTAGAAATGTCGTTTCCCTCGTTAAAAAACTTCTCTTTAGATAAAATCATTTTTTTCACTTTTTTCTTAAATTATTATTTAATTATTTTTATATTATCAACTATAATATCTAAAAATTAAGGAGTTCTAAAATATATAGTAACCAAAAAAAAATATGTTAAATTAATGTTGGTGACATTATTTTTAGTAAAGTAAATATTTAAGAGTCCTAACAATCTTAACACTACCGTGGGAATTCCATTTTGGGTAAACATATAGGAGTCCTATTTTAACACAACTGTGGGAATCCATAAATTATTTATGGAAAAAAAAAAAAATCTTTCGTATTCAACTCTTGAGAAAGCCACAGAATCTTTTGATGAGGCGAACAAGCTTGGGCAAGGTGGATTTGACAGAGTTTTATGAGGTAGCTGGCTGAAAATATTGCGCTTGTTAACATCTCTTAAGTTTTCAATTTATCCAGAACTATAATTCACAAGTGCCAATAGTCACATTATCACATCAGGTAAGTGTCTATAAAATGCTTATATTGCAGGGAGTTCTACAAGACGGGAGAGAGAGAGCTGTCAAAGACTCTTCTTTAACAACAAACATAGAGCTGTGAACTTTTACAAGCCAATATTATTAGCAGATTGAGAATCATTCTTTAAAAGTCTTGTTTAAGGGAGATTATTCTTTTAATAATTTTTGAATATTTTTAATCAATCCTATATAGATTAATTGACCGAATCAATTTAATATTAGTATGAATGTTCTTATAATTGTCATCGTTGTCAAGATTTTTTTTACGTGGACATATTCATGTTTTTTTTTTTTTTGCTAATTATAGTTCTGATATTATTGTTTTTATTTATAATGTTGGCTCTCAACATATTATGAACCAAGTCTTTATCTTCTTCTGCCATGAGGGGTTACCTTCTCAACAATAAGCTTTTTTAAACTATTCTTAACATTGAAATTGCAACATGTGTCAATAATGAGTATATGCGATCTAATAAGATATAATTTAAATTTCAGGTTATATAATGTGATCTTTTAATATTTTTATATGCCCTGTGTTTGGACAAATATCATTAAACTTTACTAATGTCTCCTTTTGTGTCGTATGTTTGGACAAAGTAAGAAGATTTGAAGTAAGAAAATTGATAAATCAAAATACATGCTCATATAAAGTTGATCCTTTTATCTTGCAAGAAAATATTTCCTTTATTTCATATTACTTGACATGTTTAATTTTGCACAACTTTTAAAAGAAATTAATAAGGAGTGCAAATTAATTAATATGATCCTATTAAATTCACATTAAATATTATCTATTCAAGTTAATTACTTTCATTAAATTATTAAGCATAAAATTTAAAAAAAATGCTCAATTATCTTTTAATTTTTTAAACATGCCAACTCTTTTGAGATAAACTTTTTCAACAAACATGTCAAGTAATATGAGACGGAGGGAGTACTTTTTTTTTTTAACAAGATGTTAGTTTTCTTTTTACCATTATCATTAAACTCATTAGCTCAACATCTAGGGTATACTTTTTTTTTTTTTATGGAGAATTAATGTTGGTGAAAAATAGATATTTTCTTTGGTGAAAAAATATGGAGAATTAATATTGGCAAAAAAATAAGGTACATCTACACCATCAGATTCCTAAAATACATAATAAGAGGTGAAAAAAGAAAAAATTGATGAAAATTTCTTGTTGATATACAAATGCATAATTTTTTAATTTTTTTCAAATTTGTTAGGTGTTACGGACTTTTTTTTACGGAAAGAACTCTTCCTTATTCTTAACAGAAAGGGATATTCTTTAATATATAAAGAGAGAGATATAACAGATTTCCGTTTAAAATACGGATACCGTATATTTTTTTTAATAAAATATTAGGAGATTTAGGCTTAGAAATTCTCTAAATATGCCTCAACTTCGTCTCAAAATTAAAAGGTCTTTGTAATGTAATTTCCTGTTTTCTTTTTCAATCTTTTGAGCTGCTATAAATTTTCAAGGTTCCATTCAGGGGCGGACCCATGTGGTATCCAGGGTTTCACCCGAATCTCCTCGGCAAAAAATTACGTTGTATATATAACGTAAAAAATTTATATTTGTGTATATATATTAATTTTAAACCACTTGAACACAAGGTTGTTGGATAGCCCAGTGGTTCTATGTATGCTTCTTGAGTCGCTCCTTCAGCCCTTGATTGTGGGTTCAATGTCCTGTACAGCTATAATAAAAAAAAAAAGGACACATGTACAACTGCTATACCTTAAAATTATATTTTGTTGACGTATTCACACATTTATATTTTTATTTTTTCGAACCCCCTGAAATAAATTCTTGGATTCGCCACTAGTTCCATTGATAAACTTTTGTGTGATTAACTTGGTTACATTTTACAGTATGATGATATGATATTATATCAAATATGTATATTATGTGCATGCAATATGTAGGTTATATTGATAATTTTTAAATTAAGAAAAAAATATTTTTGTTTTTTATTTTGAGTGCTCAAAGTACATCAGATGTTGAAAAATTGCATCGTGATCAAGCTTTGAGTTGTCTATCGATAACAAGCTCTCTATCCTACAAAGGTAGTGATAAGGTATGTATTCTATCCTCCAAAGACTCCACATATGAGATTATATTGAAAATTATCTTGAGATTGAAGGTATAATTATTGAAGCATAATTTTTATAAGTTCGCCGAGGGTCTATCGAAAACAATTTCTCTACCCTACAAAGGTAGCGATAAGGTGTACGTTTTATCCTCCACAAACTACACAATATAAGATCATATTAATTTTCTTTTTAGATTGAAGGCATAACTATGAAATCATAATTTATGTAAGTTCGTCACATATTTTTATTTTACTTCGGCGACATCAAATGTTGAAAGATCACATTGAAAGATCACAACATTACCAAGTATTACGTCGAGGGTCTATTGAAAATAATATCTCTATCCTACAAAGATAGTGATAAGGCATGTATTCTATCCTTCATAGACTCCACGTATGAGATATATTGAAAATTATCTTGAGATTGAAGACATAACTATCGGATCATATTTTTTGTAAGTTAATAGAGGGTCTATTGAAAATAATCTTTTTATACTACAAAGGTATGTATTCTATCCTCCGAAGACCACACATATCAGATTATATTGAAAATTATCTTGAGATTGAAGGCATAACTATTGAATCATAATTTTTGTAAGTTTGTCACATATTTTTATTTTTCTTCAGTGACATCATATGTTGAAAGCTCTCATCGTTATCAAGATTTGAGCTGATAATGTATTGAAAAGAATCTCTTAACCTTACAAAGATAGTGATAAGGTAGGTATTCTATCCTCCACAGAGTCCACATATGAGATTATATTGAAAATTATCTTGAGATTGAAGGCATAACTATTCAATCATAATTTTTGTAAGTTAATCGAGGGTCTATCGAAAACTGTCTCTCTACCCTACGAAGATAGTGATAAGACACGTATTCTACCCTTCCGACTCCACATATAAACTTATATTAAAAATTATCTTGAGATCAAAGTCAGAACTATTGAATCATTATTTTTGTTAGGTTGTCACATATTATTTTTCCTTCAGTGATTTTTCAAACAACAATTGCAGTACCATGTTCAACAGCTATATCAACAATAAGAGTTTTGATTATGATAGAGCAACCAAAGATACAAACGACACCCACACTAACAATTTTGTCTATGAAAAGATAATATATTAGATGGTTTGGTCATATAGAGCAATCAAAGTGACTACAGGTACATATATCAAGAGTTCTATCTATAATGAGATATGTTGTAACATTTATTTCTATCATTTAAATGAGTCTTGCATCTATTTTAATATCAATTTTTATTTAATTTCATATAATTTGTCGTCTTTGTATAATATTTATTCATATATTTTAAATAGATATAACATTTATGTTAA
>NC_061115.1:160678458-160710832 GCF_002878395.1 Capsicum annuum | reverse complement strand
AAATAAATTTTTTGGGATGCTTATTATTTAGTAGTATTATGCTTAAATTTAGGTAGTGTTGTTCAGAGTTTGCATCTTGGACTATTCAATCGTGATTGAAATATTCTTTTTATTTAATTGATTAACAAAGATACTTGTTAGTCTTATATGATTGAGACGTTTTTAAAGTTTAAAGTTATAGGATTTTATATGAATATATGTAAGTCGAAATCAAATAAAGTATGGTTACCGAATTATCATACCGTAAAATACCGAAACCGAATTTAAAAATATCGAACCATACCGAACTAATTCGGTATGGTAATGATATTATTTTTGTAGATACCGAAAATCGAAGTTACCATACCAAAGTTTAAAATAGCGTACCGAACCATACCATGCCCACCCCTACCAACCAAACATAGAAAAACAAGTAAGAAATCAACTTGTTTTCTAAGAAAATATTTTCCATGAAAAACATTTTCCTTCATACCAAACACACCCTCAAAGTAGGACATTTTGAAGCGAATTTAAATTAATCAGATCCATACTGTACACCAGTAAAAAATCAAAAAGAAAAAAAAAGATGGATATGTGTTATATCACCAAGGATGCGACAATATTGGAATACTTTTTTTGTATTAAGAGGTTTCTGATACATGTTTTGATGATAATAAAGACATATTTGTTATAAAACAAGAAAGAATAAAGAAAAAGAGTAGAGAAAATAGAGAGAGAAAATAGGAGACTTCTTTATTTCTCTTGAGGGATTCTTGAGGGTTAATTACAATGAAGAAAACTCCCTTTATTTATAGGAGAAAACTAACATTGGGGTTTCTAATTTTTTCATAAATATATATGGTAAAATAGACATCCACTATATATGGTAAAGTAAACATTCACTATATATGTGGTAATATATTTATAACACTCCCCCTTGAATGTCTAATTGATAGATAATGTGCCTAGTTAAAGCCTTACTAGGAAAAACTAAGTAGGAACAAAAATCTAGTGAAGGAAAAAAAGTACACATCTCCAACAATACACATATAGGTTGCCTCATTAAAAACCTTACAAGAAAAATCCAGTGGGACAAAATCTCGTAAGGAAAAAAGAGTACAACGCGTATTAACTCCTCCTAATGAGAACATCTTGAACCTTCGCATTCCAATCTTATGCACCATCTTCTTGAAAGTTGCAGTTGGAAGAAACTTGGTGAATAAATCAGCCACATTGTCATTTGAACGAATTTGTTATACGTTAATATCACCATTCTTTTGTAGCTCATGTATGTAGAAAAGCTTTGATGAAGTGTGCCTCGTTCTATCTACTTTTATGAATCCTTCATTAAGATATGCTATGCATGTTGCATTATCTCTATATAAAATTGTGGGCACATTGTCACATTTCAAACCACATTATTCTCGAATGGGATGTATCATGGACCTTAACCATACACATTCTCGACTTGTTTCATGAATAACGATTATCTCAGCATAGTTCAATGAAGTGGCTAGATAAAATGCTTTGTATATCTCCAAGATATGATAGTATCCCTACATGTGAACACATTACATGTTTGAGATAGAGATTTATGCGGGTCAGATAAGTAATCATCATCAACATGACCAATAAGATCGGGACGGCAAACTTATTAACAAATTAACTGAAAAAGGCTATATCAGGCCTTGTAGTATTTGCAAGATATATTAGTGCATCAATTGCACAAAGATATAATACTTCATAACCAAGGAGTTCCTCATTCTTTTCTTGAGGTCAGAATGGATTCTTATTCAATTTTGCATGTTTCTCATTTAAGTAAATATTCTATTGCTTTTGAAAACTCTCCAAGAGTTCCAATGATACTAAAATCATTAAATTATCTCTTATAAGGATAATAAAAAGTTTCTCAAAAACTTTATATGCTTCAGGCATTTTGAATTCTTTAGGGATTTTCATATGGATTTTTGTCAAGTAACAATATCCAACATGTCAAGTGTGACATCTTTAAATGTCTGGACTGCAAATCAAATACGTTTTACGCTTACCAAAATGCATCTTTTTAGGTCACTTAATAAATGTTTCTACATCAGCATGCTTAAATAAACGTAGAATTCAGATCCTCATAATCTTTTACAATATTGCGTCAATATTGTATCAAAGAAATCATTGATGATATATCATTTTGTATCGGTTCACAGTATGACATAATATTTTGAGATCTCATCACTTCATTATTTTCAGGTACCTGAACTTCTCATAAGGTTTCATGAAGTGTTATGTCGTAGGTTCTTTAAGAGCACATTGCCTTTTTATTATGATTATTTGATCCTTATTTTTTTAAGAATTATTTCATTTGGAAACGATTATTCTACCATGCTTCGTGCATGCGTAGACTTTGTCCTTTATGAACATAAAATAGGAGCACTTACAACTTAGATATGAGATGCTTTCAGCATTTATCTTTTGAATGAGGATCTAGTGATAATTTCTAACACATTTCATAGCCGTTTATAATCTCCCCCTTATTTTAGGAAAATTAATATACATCCTCCATTTTTTTTATGAATTATCTTTTTGCTTCATGGTATATTCATTAATCGTATATCGCACATCAAAACTATTAGATGGAATAGTTGGTTCCTGACCTTAAACCAATTGAGGGAAAAGAAATAATCATAATTTATTGGTCTAATGCATACAAGTGCTATTGTATGCAACATATGATATTTCAGACCAAAACATGAGGCTTTGTTCTCATTAGTAATGGTTTAGCTATTTATCGAAGACATTCAATGCCAAACCATCATCATCAAGATGAATTGTCTTGATTACACAGTCTGAAAGTTATGCTCTTAATTTAATTTTATTGAACAAGCAACTTTATGAATGTCAAACGCAGGTTGACAATGAATGTACATGTGATCATCTTATTGATGCATCTTTTCAACATATCACATGATAGGTGAACGGGCCCTTATTCACCTTTTATACTTTTAGATTTTAAGGGATACAATCCCAACATTAGTTGGTCCAACCAACATATCATGAGAACAAGCAACATTAGAGTTCATGAAGAATTTTCTTAATTCTTCAATATATGTTCAATACTCATGATGCACCTCTTTGGGATGTTGCAATCGTTCATGTCAATTTATGAACTTTCATTCTAATAAACTCCAAGGTTACCATGACATGTACTTTTTACTTTAGTAAATTTCAGATTTACTATTACATGAATAAATTTTCGAATTCACTACTTCATAAGTAGATTTCAAAATAACTCTTCTCAGTTATTCTACCTCTTTTGGAGGTGAGGAAATTCTCATTCCCCGAGAATGAAATATAGTCGTGCCTTAAGCCTATCAAATTATGATAGCTTATAACCTCTTTCATGATATTGCTACTTCAGGAGCACATTGAGGCATACATGTCTTTCAAAGTATATCATATATTGTTACCGCATTCACTTAAAAAATGGAGTAAATTTTCATCTTTCAGACTTGTCATATTGCTATCACATTCAATTCATGGAATGAAGCATATTTAATGGGACAAGTGTCATGACTTTTCATCAAATACACATTATTTTGCCTTAGCCATCATATATCATCAATATGGTGCATTGAGATTCAAACTCAACGTCTTACCCATATAAAGACGTCGTAGGCATAAATCTATGAGACTTTGAACCCAACATCTTTATCATGGTGCATCAGGACTCTAACCTAATGTCTTATCCTTAATCAACTTATAGTTTAAAATACAATAGGACTATCAATTCATGTCCTTACAAATATTATAATATAGTCCATAAACAACTCAAATCCCATTTAGAAAGAGAAATGACCAAAAAGAAAACATTCAGGATGTGCATAATTATCCACACCAATGATAAGAAATTAAAAATATATTTTTAGCCCTCAAATAGTATTAACCGAATGCATACTTTTAAATTTCAATCAACTGCAACTTATGGACTATGTCATAGTGAAATGTAAATAAAAGAATAAGGTACACACAAAGAATCACGGAGTACAATAATCAAAGGAAATAATATAACTATGACCATTAGTAGTTGATCCACTCTCTATATAAAGGAATTGATATTTTTTTTATTATATAAGTGATTAACTTGGCAGGTGACAGCAAAACTGTTGAAAATTTTTGTATTATTCTTTCCTTTTTTTTGGTAATTGTTATAATCTCGACCTATCCATCAAAACAAAGAAAAAAGAACAGTACATGGAACATGTTACCTGGATTAAAAACGCTTGTTATTGGATCAATAAAATATTGAGCAACTATACATTGTTATGCAATACATAGTTGGTTAAAGCGTCGTACTGATAACGTGTTATAAAACAAGAAAGAATAAAGAAAAAAATAGAGAAAATAGAGAGAGAAAAGAAGAGACTTCTTTATTTCTCTTGAGGGATTCTTGAGGGTTAATTACAATGAAGGAAACCCCTTTATTTATAGGAGAAAACTAAACTTGGGGTTTCTAACTTTTCCATAAATATATATGGTAAAATAAACATCCACTATAAATGGTAAAGTAGACATTCACTATATATACGGTAATATATTTATAACAATATTCAAATTTTGAACTTTATGGATTCTATCACAATTTATTTGATTTATTGGATTCCAATTTCCAAATAAGTCATTTGTACTTATTTAGTACTACCTTTTTAACACATCTACTAGGTTCATCTACTTTGTTATCTTTCTTTGTCGATTAACCTGACGCATATCTGGATTAATTACGACCAACGAACTTTGTTACGGTCATAATAATCGAGGATTTGCATCACCAACATATAATAAGAATATTAATTGATGAAGTAAAGTACTTAACTAGTATATGAAGTGTATGTTGTTTAACTTTAACATGAAAGTTGTGGACTATGATATAAATAGTTATAATTGAATAATCAACTTTTAGTTGATGCAGTTTAACTTTGTAAAATTTTAATGGTAGGTTAATTGAGTGATCAATGAGTTTTTAAAAGAGTAAATACATAATTACCCCTTGATGTTGATCGAGATTTTTAAAAAGACACCTAAACTTTAAATTCAACCTATTACCCCACGATTTTTCTTTATTTCGTTGCAAACACAACATTTTTCGCTGAATCTCAGTCACAACAAAGAGAGTGAACACACGCACCAATCAGGTGCTACCACATGTTAAATACGTTTAATTTCATATTTTTTTAATAAAATTTTCCTTTTTATTTAATTCAACACCCTACCCCACCCCACCCCACTCCCTCTTCCCCCACCCCACACCCATCCAACAACTGCCCTCCCCCTTCCCCCCGGCATCCAACAGCTCCCCTCTACCCCCACCCCCATTCAGTACCCTCACCCCTGTACAACAACCCCACCCCATCAGCATCTCCTCCTAACCCCTCACTTCGCCAGTATTTTCGTTCATTTTTTTTAAATCACTTTAAAAAGTAGTTTTATGATTGAATTGAGAGTTTTATGATTGAATTGAGTTTTAAAGATAGTTAAATGATATGATTTAACTGAAAATGGAGCTTTAATGATATGATTTTCTTTTTTTTTAAAAAAACTTCAATGGAGGAGCTTTAATGGTGACATTGTGTTAAAGAGCTTTAATGGTGTTGAAGAAGACATTGTGTTGAAGAAGAAATGGTGGGTAGTTAAATGATATGATTTAATTGTAAAATGGAGCTTTAATGAGTGATCTTTTTTTTTTTTAAAAAAAGCTTCAATGGAGGAGTTTTAATGGTGAATTGAGTTGAAGAAGAAAGGGTGGGTGAATTGCAGGAGGGTGGGGCGGAGAGGGGGTAGGGATAATTTTAAAAAATAAATAAATATTAATTTTTTTCAAAAGAATATAAATTATATATCAATTATTTTACACGTAACAACTTTTAATTTGTCAAAAAAGCCAAATTTGAGCCCTTTCACGCGCCTGTGGCGCGTGTATACATGCAAAGGGTCAAAATGATGTGTTTGCAATGAAATAAAGAAGAATCATGAGGTAATAGATCGAAGTGAAAGTTTAGGTGTCTTCTTACAAATTTCGGATAAGATTAGGGGTGTAATTATGTATTTACTCTTTTTAAAATTGTTGTGTGCGCATGTATGTAAAGCAAGTAATAACAAAATCAAATAGTGGGAAAAAAAGGTATTGAAAAAACTGTCCATTTCAGAGAATCTTTCACCTCAATCCAAACACTAAACAATAGCACATTTTAAAATTATCCATTTCAGTTACAAAATTTTGTCTATATAATACAACCTATTACCACGAAACTAATTCCATACCATTTTTCCACCAAGCAATGCACACAATCCCACTCTCATCTCAAGTAAGAGACTCTTTACTCCTAATTTCTCCTTTTTAGTGTAGTGTAGAGAGCAATAACAGAAACAAATGTTCCTAATTTTTTCTACCAACTTTTATACCAAATGCTTTTTTAAATATCAACTCTTAAGAGACTCTTTACTCCTAATTTCTCCTTTTTAGTGTAGTGTAGAGAGCAATAACAGAAACAAATGTTCCTAATTTTTTCTACCAACTTTTATACCAAATGCTTTTTTAAATATCAACTCTTTCTCTTGAAAATGTGTCTTTTATTCCTTGAAAATGTGAAACGTGTTCTAAAATTGAGTTCTTGCATTTTCTTCTTTTTTGATGTGTGCTTTGATCTGCTTTCCTTGAGCCGAGGGTCTATCAAAAACATTCTTTCTACCTTCCATGATAGGGGTAAAGTTTACATACACTTTATTCTCTCCAGATCCCACTTATGGAATTACAGGAGTATGATATTGTTATTATAGTTCTTTCTCTCTTCTTGCTAAGAGCAATATTGATCACCATGGAGGGTGGTGGATGAATGTGATTCCTTCATCCTTAAATAGAAGCTTTGGATTTGAATCCCGGAGTGGAAAAAGTCTAGGTGGGAACAGTTCAGATTAAGTGGGCCTTATGTAGCATTAAAGGACATTTCATGTTTATGTAGAGTCTGGGGGAGGGTCGCATCCTAAGAGAGAGTGATGTAAACAACTACTCTTATGCAAGTATCAGTAGCTGATTCCACGGCTGGAAACTATGACTATAGGTCACATAACGGTAACTTTACCATGGCTCCAAAGTCATAAGAGAATAATCTGAATTAACCGGTCTAGTGTTTTTGGCACACAAAGTACATACATAAAAGGGAAAAAAGAGCAATTCTGAGTCAAGGCTCAAGAAACATGGCCTTAAAAAATGTCCTTTTTTCTTAGTGTTGTATGTTAAGTTGTTTCTTAAGTGTGTGTTCTTGGTATGTTTCTGCAGATGGAAAAGACAATTTGGTTGCTAGTAGCAATATTAGGGTTGGTGCTTTTAAGTCTAGGAAGAGTTGAGGGAAGAAAATCAAGAATTCTTGATGAGTCTTCCTCTACTTCTTCCTATGATTTAGAGTACTCAGCAATAAGTTGTAGAGCACACAGTGCATCCATAACAGATTTTGGTGGAGTTGGTGATGGAAAAACACTCAACACAAAGGCATTTCAAGAAGCAGTTAATCAGTTGAGCCAGTATGCATCAGATGGTGGATCTCAACTTCTTGTACCTGCTGGTCAGTGGCTCACAGGTAGCTTCAATCTTACTAGCCACTTCACTCTCTTCCTTCATAAGGATGCTGTTCTTCTTGCTTCTCAGGTACTCTCTCATTTTCTAGTTCAGTTTCACTATCCATTTCATGTTGTTTTTCTCGGGTTTATTAAAACTTGTATTTTTCAACAAAAACTTCAAACACATGTTCAAATAATCATATGAACAATCAAATGAAGTTTAAACTTTGTATTTACAACTTTAAACTTTTAACAATAAGTTCAACCCAACTTATGAACATCAACAAAATGAAGTTCAAATTATTTTCTGAAAAATAGCAAAATCAAATGTCAATAACTTCAACACAAGTTCAATTAACTTATGAACTATCAAAATGAAGTTTCAAGAACTTCAAACACAAGTTCAAACAGTTGAAGAACGATCAATATGAAGTTCAAACTATTTCCTGGAAAAATAGTAAAATCAGCTTGAAGAAAAAAAGATAAACAGAAAGATTCAAGTACACCGAATTCACGGTGTGTCTTTAAGAAAATTATTCCCCTCAAGTACCCGAGGTTATGAAATATATCCTCCAGGATAAAATGAATCACTTCGACAAAATAGCGGTACCTCAAATTCTGTCGAACTACGAGCACATTCAACGACAGCAAATCACGCTAGAGTTTTTTCAAGGAAGGAGTATTTTTCTTCAAAATTTCATGTCTATACCTGAGAAAAATTCAGGTATTTATAACCATCAAGGTGTTTTTTCATAAAGAGAAGCAATGGTTCAGAGAGGGGTGCCCCTTCATAAAGGTGAAACTCTTCGGAAAAGTCATAACCCTTTGGAAAGGTCATAACCATCCAATCCGAAAAGATGCCTATTCAAATTGCATCCTTTCTCTTGGTGTCTTTTCTGAAAAACACCTATTCATTTTTCATTCACACCTCTTAAAAACCTAACATTTCATACTATAAAGGGAAGCAGGGTGCACGAAATATCCTGTGTTTACACAGGGTGTGGGGAAGGGCAGTCTTGAAGAGTGTGATGTCGGTAGTCCTATCATGATGTAAACATCATTGGATGATTTCGTTGACCTATAGGACGTTCAGGCAACTTTACCGTTACTTAAGGCTCCCTTTCAGTCCACTTTAACTAAAAAAACCAGCTTGGTGCACTAAGCTTTCACTAAGCCTGGGGTTCGGAGAAGGGTTAAACCATAAGGTTCGATTGTATATAGTCTTATCCTGCATTTCTGCATGAAACTGTTTCTACAGTTCGAACCTGAAGTTGTGACCTCCTGATCACACGGCAACAACTCTTCCAGTCATGTCAAGGCCTTCTCCACTTCACTCTATGAATTTATTAGAAGTTTTTCTTTTCATCTTAAAAGATACGTATGGTATTATGTATTGAAATGAAATAGACTTGAATGGGACGGAACGGATACAAATGATTTGTTGCCCTCCCAATTTATTTGAAATTGAGGTGTAATTGATGGTTTGAATTGGCTCAGGAAATAAATGAGTGGGCTGTTATAGACCCCTTACCATCATATGGTCATGGGAGGGATGCAGCAGGTGGAAGGTACATCAGTCTTTTATTTGGCACTAACCTCACTGATGTTATCATCACAGGTAAAAATAGTACTACATTTTGTATCCCTAAGCTATTAATTTCTCAATTTCTAAGACGTTTTATAAATTTGTGATTCCTTTATTTTTTTTAATAATGATTAGGTGAGAATGGGACAATAGATGGGCAGGGTGAACTTTGGTGGCTGAAATTTCACAGCAAAAAGCTAAAATACACAAGGCCTTGCCTGATTGAAATTATGCATTCTGATAATATTCAGATATCAAATCTAACTCTTGTGAACTCCCCATCTTGGAATATCCATCCTGTTTATAGCAGGTAATTTTGATAAGCCGAAATTTTCTTTCACTTGTTATCCATTATAGCTAAAAGTTTATCAAGAATCTTTGGTTATTGTGAAATTTCAGCAATATCATTGTCCAAGGCATCACTATTTTAGCTCCAATAAAATCTCCTAACACTGATGGGATCAATCCAGGTTTGCTTTTGGCATAATATATTAATATGACTCTAAACTTGATACCAAATTATAACTTTGATCTTAAACTTTGATAATGCACAAATAGGACCTTTAACTATTCAAAACTTAACAAATATGACCTCCGGTTTTGCAACCCCATGCGTGAGTTTCACTCCGCCTATGTGGAAAGCTCATCCAATCACACGGCGCCACGTCGTTAAAAGGGCTGACTTGGAGGGAGGTCATATTTGTGCAGTTTTGAATAGTTAAGGATCATATTTGTCTTTTTGTGTTAAAATGGCATCGTTTATTTTTATTTATTTCTATAGCAGCAGCACCTACCTTTTTTTTATTAAAAAAAAAATCACTAGCAGGGATCGAACCCGCGCAGTAGGCTGAAGGAATTGCCCAAGAAGAGAAAATAACACCATTGGGCTATCTAAGTGTCTTGTTTCATGTGGTTCAACATTAATATACGTACATAAATATAGATTTTTTACCTTATATATACAACGTAATTTTTTTACTGGGGAGGTTCAGGTGAACCCCATAGCAACCACGTAGGTCCGCCCCTGCGTTAATTTAATAACGTTTTGATAACGTTAATTTAATACTAACATTTTAATAATGTTAATTTGATAACGTTAATTTAATATATTACTACTACTATCCTTAATAACGTTAATTTAATAACATTTTATTAAAACCATAATTTTTTTATTATTAGTATAGTTTCATCTTTAATTTAATATTTAAATAAATTATATTTAGATATATTATATAACATAAATT
Organism: Capsicum annuum; assembly: GCF_002878395.1. Taxonomy (NCBI): domain Eukaryota; kingdom Viridiplantae; phylum Streptophyta; class Magnoliopsida; order Solanales; family Solanaceae; genus Capsicum; species Capsicum annuum. The sequence goes on along the minus strand of NC_061115.1, from coordinate 160,700,422 downwards.
CGCCCTTTGCTTTATAATATATATACATACCCGCGCGATTTTTTTCGTATGAGGCTGACCCACCTAATTAATAAATCTTCAATATTGTTGTTTTTCCGTAATGACAAAAGAAATTAGATCCCATTTTCATCTTTGAGCCGAAAATAATAAAAAAATAATAGTGAAAAGTCATTTAAAGGTCATATTTGTGCAGTTTGGAACAGTTAAAGGTCCTATTTGTGCACTGTCAAAGTTTAAGGTCAAAGTTATAATTTGATGTCAAGTTTAGGGTCATATTTATGTATTATGCCCTTAAATTTTAAACTGGACGCGTCCAGTTTTGCGTGTTGAACACGCGTTTTCCACGTAGGATCGGAGGTCATATTTGTGCAGTTTTGAATAGTTAAAGGTTCTATTTGTGCACTGTCAAAGTTTAAGATTAAAGTTATAATTTGATGTCAAGTTTAGGGTAATATTTATGTATTATGCCTTTGTTTTTTGTTTTTACTTCTTTTTTCCTATACATGTTTTAGTGAATAAACGATAAGGGTATATTGACAGAATTTTCAACTTTATTTTTCTTGGTTCCTTACAGATTCTTGCACAAACATGAGAATTGAAGACAACTACATTGTATCTGGAGATGATTGTGTGGCAGTTAAAAGTGGTTGGGATGAATATGGCATAAATTATGGGATGCCAACAAGTCAATTGATCATCAGGCGCCTCACCTGCATTTCACCTTATAGTGCTGCAATAGCATTAGGAAGTGAGATGTCAGGTGGGATTCAAGACGTTAGAGCCGACGACATCACAGCAATTAACACGGAATCAGGGGTCAGGATCAAGACTGGTGTTGGCCGAGGCGGTTTTGTCAAAGATGTATATGTCAAAGGGATGACACTCCACACCATGAAATGGGTATTTTGGATGACAGGCAACTATGGACAACATGCTGACACTCACTGGGATCCTAATGCATTACCAGAGATAAAAGGGATCAATTACCGGGATGTGGTGGCTGTGAACGTGTCAATGGCTGCTCGCCTTGAGGGGATTTCCGGGGATCCGTTCACAGGAATCTGCATTTCAAATGTGACAATAAGTATGGCAAAGAAGGCCAAGAAGTATCCATGGACTTGCACTGATGTTGAAGGAATTACAAGTGGTGTGCAGCCTCCACCTTGTGAGTTGTTGCCTGATCAGGGCCCAGAAAAGGTTGAAATGTGTACTTTTCCTACAGAGAGTTTGGCCATTGATAACATAGAGATGCAAAGATGTTCCTATAGATTGAATTACTGATAAGTTCTCCAAAAGGTATCAGCGATATATAAGTGTAATTAACTATCTGAAATTTTAGTGCTTTCATCTTCAATGTTAACCCTGGAACATCAGCAAAATGTGCATACACCTATTACTACACAACTTCAAACAAATTGAGGCGGCTATATGAATCCTCACCAACCAAGTCACACTATTTAAGCTCATCCCAGACCAATATTATATAAAATTAAAAGTACTAAAAGTCCGTTATACTTTCTACTAGCATAAATCGCTAATGTGACTAAGAGACACATTCAGCAAAATCTGCATATTTTACAAAATTTCCAAGGTTTTCATGGGGTGCAAGAGAAACTTCATTAATACAAAAACAAAATACCCAATGTAATCCCACAAGTGGGGTCTAGGAAGTGTAGAGTATATGCAGACCTTACCCCTACCTCGTAGATATAGAGAGGAGCAGCTTTATTAATACGAAGCAATACCTAATAGAAGGCAAATTTATTTCTGAAGTACATTGATAAGGCGACTAGGCGAAGACTCTTATCAACATGAAGTAATCCTGGCAAAGTTTTATAAATAGGCATACAACTTCAAAACCGTCGCTCACTGTCATTCTCACATGGACAATTTCCATATTATGTCAAACCACTTAAACAGATGAAATGTTCAGGAAAACAAGCAGTCAGCACTCAAGATTTCCTATATGACATCAAGGAGGAGTCAGTATTTAGAACCATCTGATTGCAGGCTACTCTTTAGCTTCTTTATACCACACCAATAAACTAAACACAATAAGGGAATAAGTATCTGACTTAAGCCACTAACAATTTCATGAACCGAACAGCTCCACCATATTTATTCAGTCATCTTCGCTGGGGAACATTACAAGTTTAATACACTATTTTAAAGAAGTTATGTCACCAAACGCTTATTGTATACATCATATAACCACATCTCTTTCAATGAGTTGGATCAGGATTAAATTTCGCAGCTTCCCTCCAGATGAGCTCCTTGATGTTATCTTCGGTGAGAGATGGCTGCTCAAAATCCAAACTGAAAGGCCTAGGACACACAGGTTCCTCGTTGATATTATGAAGAGGTGCCAAGTATGGATGACACAGAGCTTCATCAGCTGCAATAATCCAGAAAAAAGGTCATTAACCAGCAAATCTTGTCATAGTCCTCTTTTTCAACTTTCACTAGCATTTTAGTAAATGTAGAAAGATATTGTGCGGAAATGAGCCTTAATACTCAAAAAAACACCGTCAATTCTTTACCAGTAATACGCCTGCTTGGATCAAAGATGAGCATCTTTTCAAGCAAATCTACAGCTCGGGGAGATGAATTCGGGAATCTGGCAGCAAATTGCTGTCTCGGGTACCTTGGAAGCTGTCTAACGTATCTCCGGGCATTATTACTCCGGAGAAACCCAAGACTGGCATCATCTGGTGAGCCTATGAGCTATTGAAAAAGTAAAATAAAGCATGTCAGCTCAACTGGCTCGATCAAAGCCAAAAGGAAATTCTAAATGCAAGCAAATTAACAGAAATCCTAAATAAGTAGATAGAAAAGGTGCACAAAGTTCCACAAACAAACGAAGATCAGAAGGAGAGATCAAACATGGAGCTCTTCTTGTTCAAAGACTCCATCATTATTCGACATACTCCTGCTAAAGCTAAGTTATCTGTCAGGATGATGCACGAATTCAGAAACTACAAATACTATCTACTAGTATACCTCAGTGATAAGTCTCAACTGGTGTACATAATCTCTGCCAGGAAAAAGGGGTTGTCTTGTCAATATTTCACCAAGTATGCAGCCCACTGACCAAGTATCAATTGCCGATGTATATTCTGAACAATTTAATAGCAACTCTGGTGCACGATACCAGCGAGTCACACAATATTCCATCATGAAATCTGTCTCAGTTGTCGTCCTTGCTAGCCCGAAATCCCCAATCTTTAGGTCGCATTTTGCATTGACAAGCAAATTGCTAGGTTTTAAATCACGATGCAAGATATTGGCAGAGTGAATGTACTTAAGTCCTCGCAATATTTGGTACAGAAAATGCTACAGGATCAAAAATCGACCAATCATATAATGTTGTACAAAAATGAAGATAAGTTCCACACAAATGCACACTATTATGAGGATGTTAAAAACAATATAATGTGGCTGTACATATTCGTAATTCTTAGATCTGATTTACAATATGTGGATCATATGCATAGTTGTCAGGTAATTAAATACAGATATAAAGCCGAAAACCTCAAAACATTGAGTGAAGCAGCCCATGACCTTTTGAACACTTTTAGAGCCCTCATACTATTCACGTGGAACACTGTGTAACTCGGCAAAGGAGATGACAATCAGCTGGAAATATTTTAAGACCGATGCACCTCGGAGGGATAGGAAAATTCATACAGAATATATCACTCAGGATAAACAAAATACTGCCAGACTGTCCTAGCAGTGTTGAAGAACAGATATAGGAATCAACGTCAAAATAGTGTAGCTTACTCGACAGTGTTCATCAGTCAGCTGTTGGTTGGAATGAATAATCTGATGAAGATCAGTGTCCATCAGTTCATAAACAATGTACACATCATTGAAATTCTTCTTTTGAGGTGGCCGTATAACATCTTTAATTGCAATTACCTGCATATTAGGAAAAAGTTGAATGTAACTGGAATCAACATCAGTATTCACAAGAGCTTAAAACATTAAGCGTTCCAAAAGTATAAGAACGGTACTCAGTAATAATCAATCAGTTACGATCAACACACATGCTTCCCATTTTGCAAGTGGCATATCTTATGATCAAAAATCAACAGATCATCTTAATCTTAGAAAATAGGTTGATCTTGACAATGAAACAGCATATTTTTGAAAGAAGTATTCACTTCAAACTTGTACTCTCCTAACACTAAAATTATATCCTTAAGCCGACTTTCCTTTCGTTTCTCCACCTCTCTTTTCAAACTGAAGGCAGGAGATCGAGAGGGAGAGGCGACAGTAATGTTCAATTATATTGACTAGTCTACCATTTCAGAGTTATATTCATTATGTTCTTATTTCTATCTTTTTCTCTTTCTTTCCCCAGTATAATACAACTGGTGATACCAATTCTTACTGGCGTCAGAACTTTTGAAAACATGATCAGTAAACAAGACAGTGTCTTTACAGGCCCTTAGGGCTTTGGTCTAATGATAAGAGCGCAGCGCGTGACGTGTGGGTTAGGCGCAAGTCATGAGTTCGAACTCTGTCCAGCTGTCCTAGACAAGAGTCTGGTATTTAAGTGCGGGCCTGTTATCAAATTTTCAAAAGACTATCAAAAAAAGATAGTGTCTTTAGAGTTCTCAAGTTTTTCTTTCACATTACCCTGCTGAGCTTGCATCCTTTTCTTCAGCCTAATCTAGTGGTACAGTATACAAATCAAAAATGCCACTCTAGAGAAATCAAATCAAATTTCCATGTATATTACATCCAGCACAAAACAAGGGGAAAACCAGATGCAAAATGACAAGAGGAAGTAGTGATAGATATCAACTTTCGAGTAAATAAACAAGGCAAAGACAAATCAAGATGGATTGGTCTAAGGGGCAGAGGTGCAATATTCAGATTTCTAGAGAGGTCAATTACTCACATTCTCATGATCCATGTGACTGAGAAGCTTTATCTCTCTTAATGTCCTTTTGGCATCTATTACATTATCAAATGCATTTCCAATCTTCTTAATAGCTACTTCCTCACGTGTCTCCGAGTTCACAGCAGCACTGCAACAAATTTTTCAAGAAAAATTAACATGCATTTTTCCGTCACATAGTAACAAAAGAGAGGAGAAACAATTTCATAGAGAAAAAGTGCAACTTAAAAGGTCTTAATTGCAACAACTTCAATACACCTAATTAATAAAGGCTTCTACAAAGTCACAAGATATATCACGTGTAAAGTGATCATACTGAAAAACTTCCAAAAGCTTATTAGATTGGCGAGACACGTAAATACGAGAAAAAGTAAGTTTGAGCAGATACTAGTCATGCGAACGGAAAAATTGAAGCAACAACAACATACGCGGTGTATTCCCACACATCTTCAGTGTCAAAAAGATATAAATTTAATGGAAACTCATCATAATAGACCTTATAGCAATTTTATATCAGGAAATGACTAATTGAAGAAGTGAACATCATTAAGCATATCTCTCTCATAAGATAAGAGATATGGCTGAGCATCTGATTCAGATTTTTCACATATCAACCACACAATCTTACAAATTCACTGGATCCAACTTTGATTATCGATATTTCAAAAACATCCATGTTTGTACTAAATGAAATTTCCTGTGTTTCACTTTATATAATCATGTTCAATGAGGGACAGTTTGAGAAAGAAAGTGGCATGGCATTTCTACAACTATAGAAACATGTCAATATCATAAAATGAGAAGTTTAAAAGTAAAAGAATTTTGTCAGTTTCTTTAAACATGCTAACAAATGAAAGAGTGAAATAAAACAAAACAAAAAGGGAGTAGTTTTTATAGTTTGGACACCTATAGACAACAAACAATAAAGAGCATAAACCGAGTATATAAGTGAAACGATGAAGCTATAACCCCCAGGTAAACCACTCAATCTCCACGCAAAGGCAAGCTTTGCTCCTCTTCAGAGAGCACTATCACTATGTAAGTCAGATGGTAATACACATAAAAATTTCACATACCTGTCTAACTAAAGCACATAAAAAGATAATATTTTTCTTCCCATCTGTCCTGGACAGCCTTAGCGGACAAATTTACATGGTACCTATTTAGTTACCCGGTACCTATTGCTGGAGGGAGGCGATAGTTATGCCGTGGAATTAGTAAAGGTACGCTGAAAGTTGACCCAAACACCACGATCATCAAAAGTAAAACAAAAGGATAGTATATTTGTTTATTCTTACCAAACCATTCCATTAGCACCACGACCGATGGGTCTAATAGGAGGAACATATTTTCTTGAAACTTCAAAGAGAGAACCATGCACATTATACTGCACATAACGACCACCATGAGTTGGAATACCTCTTATGTTACTATGTCCACCATGATCAGCTGAACTCGAATCAAGAGACATGATCGATGATCTCCAAACAAATATTCAGACCAAAAAAAGTGGTAAAAGAATCTTGAACTATAACAACACACTAAATCAAAGAAAACAAGAGTGTCTGGACATTTCTCACTTTTTGGTTTTGGGGTGGTGAACAATACAAGTAAATTGTGATATTGTTTTCAATTTTTCTAGAGAGTGCATGCGTGATCATGTGGGAACTTTTGAACTGGAAGGGTGCCATTGTTGTTGCCCGTGAAGGAAATTCACTTTTTTCTCTTTTGAGGGGATGGGACTTTGCTTTTTCTTTATTGTCTTCTCTTCAAATTTTCACCACACAAGTGTGTAAACATTTGACTACATACGATGCTTCCATTTACTACTACTAACACAAATTTTTTTTGTGGCAACCATTTTGTTTGCCATTCGATTAAAAGTATAGTTTATGGTTCATTTGGCAAAGAGCAGCCCGGGGCACTAAGCTCCCACTATGCTCAACGTCTAGAGTATGCATAAAATCTTGTAGAAATAAATTTTTTGTTGGTTGCATAAAATCAATGCAATTTGGCTCTATGAAGTTATGCGAGAATTTATGTATTATTTTAGAGTAAAAAATATAAAATGAAATGAGTATATTAATAATGTGGGTTTAAATCATTTAAAGACAAAAATGCCTTTATAAATACTCGTTATTAATGTATAACAATCTCATTATTATTAATCACTGCATAATTATCTTTGTATTATTACTTCTCATATAAACAATACTTCACATATAACTAGTACTACGTAAACTAAACGACTTCTTAGTGTAAGAGAAATTATTCTAAATACCTTATTATAACATTGAACACTCACTGATGCAAGTCAAATAGGAGTCAATGCTTTTGATCACACAATTCGAGGCCAACACGAGGAGGTCCAAGCCATGATCACCCTAAGGATATTCAAGAATGTGCTTGGAGGACCTTCCTTGAGCTTCTATTAAACAATGTCATGTTTGGAAGACAGCTTCGAGCTGAGGAAAACCATGACACAAGAAATAAAGAGAGCTCTTGTGGATTATTTCCAAAATAGCCACTTTTGGCTATTTTTATAATAGGCTAGTTGTGCAAAGACAAATATTACAAATAGGTGTCTTAGATATTTCATTTCTTTAGTTATTGATGAATTATGAATGATTACTCCTTAGTGAGTGAGTGGCAAGGTTGGATTAACTTGTGTTGATCTTTCATTTAGAAACGTTGGTTGCTTGGGAATCTATTCTCTTGTGGCCTATGTAGGAGTTAGGTGCCTTGACTGACATTGAATAGAAAGTTAGTGGTTTGATACACCCTTAGTTTTCTATTCATTCTCTCATTGTGTCTTTCTATTTACTTGCGTCTATCTATTCTTTATCTTTTGTTTCGTATCATAGTTTAGTTTTTTTATTCCATACTTTGTTCGGTATCATTTGGTATGAGAGACGATCTTAGGATCGTTCCCACGATTTTAGTCTTGGGTTTGTTATCTTGAAAATCACAATAAAAAAAGAAAAGAGAAAAAGAATTCCAAAAACTTTTTTACGGTTAGGTCAAATTTTGAGTTTTTGATTTTTCTATTTTCTTGTGTTTCTAGTGCTAGATTTACGTTCTTTACCACTATACGAGTCTATAAATTAAATTTGAGTCAAATCAGAGCTTATTTGTGTGTTTTATCCTTGTTGAAAGCTTGGGATTGAAGAAGTGTAAAGTTGGTTGTAAGGTTTGAAGTTGGGTGAGGAATTTGAGAAAAATAATGTTTGGAATGAGTTTAGGGTGTTGAAAAGTCCCTTGGTTCAAAATTTCAACTCATTTTGAGGTAAGGAGAAAAAGTTGGAAGAGTTATTGTTCTTGAAGAAATTACTATCTTTGAGTTGAATTTTTCAACAAAATTAATTGTTTGATCCAAAAGGAAGGAAGAAAAAAGGGCGAAAAGTATTTGTACTAAGGCATCTCAAATGATTCCAAGAATATTCTAAAAAGAAAGAACAAGGGGAGACAAATTAGAGGGCATTTCGGCCAACTCAAAGGGTAAGGGGCAGCCAACTTGCTTTGCAAGTGCGCGCCCAAGGTGCTGCAGCACCTCAACCAGTAGCACCTATGTCCAGGATGCCTTGGACTTGTGCCCCACCTACTAGAGAAGGTCCTCAAACGCAGATCAACCCCTCCAAATGCAGATCAAGTCCCCAATATAAAATTCAAGCCTTTAAACTCAATTCAATATTTCAATTACTCTTTTTGCTCAAGGTTTGATTCTTTAGTTTTATTTTTCTTGATTCCTGAACTCATCTTTGATTCTTAAGCTACTCATCAACTAGTAATTCATCTACTAAGTTGATTGATTAGTTCTTGAGTTCCATTTCTTTCATCGTCCAATTTCTTTCAAACTCTTCTCTTTTTCAATTCGTTGTTAGTTCTTGATTCAAGTATGTACACAACTTTGTTTATTTGAGTGTTTCAAACAAGAATCCATTCCAACCTCAAGCCACAATTAGTACCAACCCTTCTTATTAGAGTATAAATGATTTATCAACCCTTGCGACACCAATTGAGAGACAACACAAAGGTGTGAACTTCGAGAGCTTGTGAGGTTGATTTCTTAACTTTAACTTGTTTGTTGTTTTTCTTTTGTTTAGTATTTCCTTTATTAGGTACGATGGCTCCGAAAGGAAAAATATCACAAACCATAGATAACAACACCATAAATGTTATATTAGCGGCCCTTGAAGCTCTCAACTGTAAATTTGACTCTATTGAAGCTAAGATAGATAACATGTGTAGGAGGATGGATAATATGATAGATCATCTAAACTTTCCTAACTCCACCCTTTCCAATCCACCAAACCTTCAATCTCTCTTGAGTGGACATGCTCCAAATGAACTTCAAGGTAACCAAGCTAATTCTTGTACTCTAGTAAATATGAAAGATCATTATGAGGCTAGTAGCCAACTAAGTGTGAGTGATAGCTTATCTTTAGATGAGCCTAATGTCTCTTTACTTCATAATGATAATATACACTAGTTCATCCTAATGATGACCAAATTGACTCTTCTAGTAAGATCGATTTGTGTCCACCTAGTGTTGAATCCATTGTGATGAGTGATAGTACATTGTTTTATGGAAATTATGTGGAACAACTTGTGTGTGAACCTAGTCCACCACTTGAGGATGTTTGTGGTGTGGTTAATGAACCTTAAGTAAGTGATGATGTTGAAAATGTTGGTCAATCGAATAGGAGTGACCCTCTCTTTACCTTTGATGATGCTCATGCTAGTATAGAGGGTATAAATCTTTGTAATGGTGGCACTCTTGGGGGAGAGGAGTGTTTCCTAAACCTATGTTTATGTCCACTCTACCTATTTGACCCCAGTGACCATGTGGAATGTGGCGGCTCTTATTCACCCTACTTGGCGCTTAGTTAAGATAACAAGCAAACCATGGTTGAGGTTGTTGGAACTCATCCCTATGACGGAGAGTCTTTCTTAAAGATTTATAATCTACTTGAGGGACTAAAGTTGTGTAAGGGAAGGATCTCCAACAAAGATGAGTATTATAAAGGGGTTATGTGCTTATTGAGACACGGAACCCATAAATGAGAGTCTTCACGAGCAGTTGATTGATTACCATGGTTCCTTTAGCCTTCCCCGTTGTCCAAATATCTTAAATGACCAAGTAGCTTCTATAGTATGGAGTTACATACCCTTGATTGATCATTTTGATGCTTGGTTATATCTTAAGTGTGAGCAACCTTGGCAAGATGTTATGATTGACTGTGCTAACTCTAACCCTCATGCCGTAATGATATTGTTTTTGTTTGTCCTTCCTTTGATTTTCCAAGTTTTGGATTCGAAGTTGAATTCTTTTCAAGAAAAGAGGATGATACAAGTCAAATAGGTGTCAATGCTTTTGATCATACAACTCGAGGCCAACACAAGGAGGTCAAAGTCATGATCACTCTAAGGATTCAAGAATGTGCTTGGAGGACCTTCTTTGAGCTCCTAATTAAACAATGTCATGTTTTAAAGATAGCTTGGAGGCGAGAAAATCCATGACACAAGGAATAAAGAAAGCCCTTGTGGGTAATTTCCAAAATAACCACTTTTGGGATTTTTTGTAATAGGTTATTTGTGCAAAGACAAGTACTATAAATAGGTGCCTTAGACATTTTATTTCCTTAGTTATTGATGAATTATGAATGATTACTCCTGTGTGAGTGAGTAGCAAGCTTGAATTAGCTTGTGTTGATCTTTCATTTAGAAAAGTTGGTTGCTTAAAAATCGATTTCCTTGTGGTCTACGTAGGAGTTAGGTGCGTTGATTGACATTGAATAGTGGGTTAGGGGTTTGATACACCCTTAGTTTGCTATTCATTCTCTCATTGTGTCTATATATTTAATTGCTTCTATCTATTCTTTATATTTTGTTTCATATCATAGTTTAATTTTTCGATTCCGTACTTTGTTCCGGTATCACTCACTAAAAGCGTCAAGACCCAAATTGAAGAGACGTGAAGGCACCTACGAAACCGCTAAGTACCAAAAAGTGAACCATATCCCATTCCTAGATCCACACATAGTTAGGAAGCATATACTACAACTTAATACAAAAGTCTAGGAATCTAGGACACATCCCAATAATGAAAGATAAAAATAGAATTAATAAGATATGCCCACGAACCAACAATTGATAGCCCATATCTACAAGATATATCAATAGCTCAAACAAGATCAATTATGCTCAGCAACGATACTAGTGGATGGATCTACACAAGACAGAAGTAATCTATAGCTATATCTGTAATCTATATTTATAATCTATATCTATAATCTATAATCTTTAATCTATATCTATCTCTAATCTACAATCTATCTATCTATCTATAATCTATATCTATCTATAATCTATAATCTATAATCTATAATCTATATCTATAATATATTAAAAGTGTGAAGGGCCTTAAAAATATTGTTTGAACTTTTTGCCTTTTATCAAAAGTCTATGCTTTAGACAAAATCACCTTTTCACTATTTTTTCCTTATATTTAAGTGTTGAAAATTAATTAAATATATTAATGGTAAAATCTTTCTTATTAGAAGTCATCAGAATTAATGATAACTAATTTTTTTTTCACTAGTTTAAGAATTCTAACACACTGTTTGGATAGTGGTTTGGTGTGGTTACTAGGAGAACCATGTTTGTTTTAATTGTTTCTTAAAATGTATGGTATGTTATGATTTAATTTCATGATTTGGTAACCATGAAAACCTCACTTTATGTAACCACGGATTTGGTGGTATCCCATGGTTTGCTTATTTTTTTCCAGTTATGCCCTTATTTAATATTATACAATTTTATTTTACCTTTTACCCTATATTATTTAACCCCACCTCCTACTCCGATCCCGACTTCACAAGCCATCCCTCCCCCCCCCCCCCCCCCGACCCAAAAATAATTATTTTAAAAATTTTTCTTTTAGAAAATTTAAACTTTTTTCTTATTACACCACCTACCCTGATCCAGACCCCATCCCTTACCAAACCCCCACCTTAATTTCTTTGTTTATAAAAATTTGTTTTTAAAAAAAAATTCAAAACATTTTCTTACCCACCTTCATCAACTCGTACCCCTCCCCCACCACTTACCAGCTCCTCTCCTAATTTTTTTTAAAAAAGTATTTAAAAGATTTCATACCCCACCACCCCCCCCTACCAACCCCCCCCCCCTTCCCCCCCCCCAAAAAAAAATAAATTTTAATTTATTTTAAAAGAAATTCAAAACTTTTTTCTTATCCAACCCCTACCCCTACCCTTGATCCCTCACTCCACTATCCCACCTCTAAATATTTTTTTAATAAAAAATTCATAGTTTTTTTCTTACTACACCCATTTATTCTATTCGATCTCATTATTTTGTATTAAATATATACAAATATTTTTCTATTTATGTAATAAACACAAGAAAATAAGTAAGAAACAATTTATTTTCCTAGATTTTTTCTTGTATTCCATACCGAACACAGTCGTAGCATACACATAAGATGCATTCAAACTTTGTACTTGTCGTTGGTGGTCACGTTTCAAAACACCAAAAGGAAATAAAATTCGTTACTAAAAAATGAATCCGATTATATTTATTTTGATCTACTCTTGTATTGAATTTGTTAAAATTTACATGAATTTGATAACTTAATATATTTACATGGCATAATTTATGATAGATTAGCAGGAAGAAAATTATTTATTAATAATTATTGACAAATTTAACATATATAATAATTAAAGACATTTTAGTAAACTTACCAGTTACGATACAATACCATACCGTCAAATCAAATAATAAAACCGTTATTAAACAACATTGAACGATACAGTTCATCCAAACATTGTATTGTATTATACTGTACAATACAATACCTTACCATACAATATCGTACATTATGAAACCATGACAAACCACCATCCAAACAAAGTGTAAATCAACTAAATTTGATTTTAAGAAGATTTAAAAAATCTAAAAATATTAGAATAAGAAAAATTTAAGAAGTACCAAATTTTTAATAGTTTTAAATACGTAATAAGAATATAATCAATGATTTTATAAAAATTTGACTTTAAAAACAAGAAAAGAGTGAAATGGTTCAACAAAGATATATGCGCTTCTAGTGGTACATTTATTTCGTCAAAGATATATCTACACTATCATTCTTAATTTAGTGTTTAGTTTTTAACATTATCAAACTTTAAGTTATAATTATTCATGATGGTTATTAGATAAATCAAGATGAGTAATTTATTTATAATTTTTCGACTTTCATATAGTATATAATATGTAACAACAATTATTATTCTTTCTATAATTAGAATACAAGAATGGGATGTTTCATCTCATATTATGAAATGAAAGATTATCTTGTCATTATATAAAAAAGGAACTTCAGAAAATCCAATAGATATTAGTTCCAAAATTTACAAACCATATATATATCTTGGGATTAATAAATTCAATGTTCATTTTGTTGCTTTCGATCATATGAGAACCATTTCACAACAAATCTTTGTTGAAGTTGTAAATTAAAGAAGATTGTAATTTGTAATTATATTCCACATCAACTACTTTGAAACTGCCAGTGATAAAATAAATATGTGCTTATATTAAAATATATGTTTATGTTTACATTATTATATTAAAGTGTGACGAATTTTTAAAAAGTGATTTGAACATTTTACACTTCATTAAAAATCTTCATAATAGACAAAATCATTTAATTTTAAATAATTACATGTGCGAGGCACGTGCAGTTAACCTAGTATGTCTAAAACGAAAAAAAATCCCCCAAATTTCTGACCCTCCCTCTTGTCATATCCCTGAAGCAAATCTCAAAAATATATACATGAACACCAATATTGTATTGTACAAAACCTAAATCAATTCATAAAAGGATTAAACATAAAGTAATAGCGAATAATGAATCTCAATAGCACATCTTAATTAAGCCAAGTCACCTAATTGTTCAAATCTAGGATGTCATGCACAATATATTAGTAAAGTATAATACAAGTTTCAAGTTGCTTCAATATATCGTGCTAAGTCGTGATAAAAGGATTTATCATAGCTTTTAAGAGACAAAGAATCTCAAATTAACTATGTTTAGCATAAAGTAGCACGTGTCCTAGTATATACTTTCCCCACAACATATTAGTTAACTGTCACGATTCAAATGGTCATGAGTGACAACCACACTAATCTTCTTGTTGGGGAATCATTTAAACTGAAAAATTATCCAATCACTTAGTCAATATTTAAAAGATATTATCATAAAACCAACTTAACAATAGTAATACCGAGCTAATCATTAGTAATATAGAAATCAAACAAACTACATATTGAAATCTCCAAGACTCGAAAGTCAATGTACAAGAACTTCCAAGATGAAAATCATGTCTAAGAGAGATATCCTAAATAAAAAAAAATAATGAATGTATCATTGCTAGAAATATGGACAAGTACTAATAGAATGATCCATGGCAGCCTGGAGACGGAGTGCTCACCCTTGGATCGAGATCTGCTATCAAACGCTAGAGGTGAGGTCGTGGCTGAGCCTCTGAAACACTTTCTGGACTCAACAAAAGAAGAGTACAGGGTAGTATCAGTACAAACCACCATGTACTGGTAGGTATCATAAGTCAACTTAATTTAATAGCATGTACACAACATAAATCAAATAACAAGTACACAAACATCGCCACATAACAAGTATTTAATGAATCAACAAATATATCAATGACGGGCCTAAGAGTACTTACAAACAAGCCACATAACCATCAAGAGTATCAACCATACTATAACCATCGGCTAGAACCAACAATAATACCTTAAGTAATAATTGTGTCCTTCTAAACCTTGCAATTAGAACACCGTTAGCTCGTTATCTTTTTATTAACCCACACAACCTCTCAAATTCAACACAAAATATGTATACACACGCTAAGGGATTAATTTTTGCCCAACTAGTCATGACCTGCAGGGAACAATCTAAGTTCATATATCGTACCGAGATGGCATCCTATCCTCCATAAACAAGTAATATCAATATCATATGGCATGGTACCTGATCCTCCATAACTATATTAGGTATGTTTTATCAAGTTCACACTATCTCTCAGAATACAATATGATGTACCAAATTTATAAGTACACTAAGTTAACATCATAAGGTAATTTCATCAAGTTATTTTCAACAATTATTTATACAAGTCTCAATAATTCAATTATCATCAAATTCAAGTGTGTTCGAAGACTAATTAACAAGTATCCAATTTAGGAGTATACACACAATTAAATTGAATCTAAACTTCAATTAAAACGCAACCTACCTCAATCAAAGAATTCAAATGTCACTAGTCTACAAGTGCCTTGCCCTTCCTCAAAATTTCGAAATGTTCAAAATCTGTTTAAATATATAATTCTCATAGGAGTATGAATCTAATGACACTCATTTATAAATTCTTACTCTAAAAATTATAGACCTAAACCTCAACTTCTCTAATCCCCCAAGATGAAGCAAATTCTGAAATAAAATAATTAATAAACTGTAACCCTCATATTCAAAGTAACATAGAAAACTTTAACATTAACTACTCACAGTCAATACTTAAGCCAAAAACATTATCAAATTTTCACTGCCAACTAGACTATAAAATTAATTATATTAATGTGCATTGGCTAACAATTTAATCCACTATCTTAATTCACTGCCAACAAACATATGTATATACAATTGTGTGTCAGCTAAATAAGACATTACCCGATGCTATGCTCTGAGGTGTCGTGCCTCCTCTTCGACTGTAGATTGAAAAATTAAGAGCTACTAACTTTACTATTTTAACTTTATGAGGGTATTATTATTAGTAAAATTTATGTAAATTTCGACAAGTTTATCCATATTTACATATTACCTCAAATTTTTTTCAAAATCTCATAAAATTCCTCTTTTTATTATTTCAGATACATATAAAGTAAATGAAATACATCTTAATGATACATCTTATTAGTTGACTGATTAACTTAAATTAAGGATTGTAATGGTTAATAAATTATTAAATTAGCGATTAAGTCAATCAATCAACTAGATAACTAAAGAAAATCCCCCCAAAACGGTAATTAGTTACTAATTACAATTTTAAACAAATTCATTTAAATAATCATTTTGCAAACTTATTCTGCATCATCATCTTCTTTTTTTTGAGGTTCTTGATTCTTTTTGAACTATTTTCAATGAATATTTCTGTATTATTAAGCTATTTTAGTGTTTGGATTAATGATGTCAAGTACGAGAGCTGTAAGAGTGATGGCATTGTAGTGTTTTTTTTTTCTTTGTGCTAATTATTATTTTTCAACTATTTGTAATGAATATTTCTGTTTTATTACATCACTTCAGTGTTTGAGTTAGTAATGTCAAGTGCGAGAGATATAAGAGTTGATTTCGGCCATTGATGTAGGACTTGAAATCCACGAAAAAAGGAAAAGATTTAAAGTTCGATACATTGTTGATCGAAACTCATCTCCCTTACTTATCCATAATGATATGGGTGTAAAGCTGTTCATTTCTCACAAAATGTTGTATAAGTATCTATTATTTTAAATTCTTGTATCTGTTTTGGTTAATATGCATCTCAAAGAATGTTTTGATAGTATAGTATTAGTATGCATATTTATTTATTTTTATTAGTTGTATCTCTTTGTGATAATATGTATCTCATAGAATATTTGATTGTATTAATTTGTATTTTTTAGAAATATAAAATTTTACATTTCTCACCAGATACATGTTGTATGATTACATGTTGTGTAGAAATATATGTCTTTGACATTAGCATTTTGAGATACATAATTTATTTTACGTATCTAATGTTTTTTTAACATATTTAATCAAGATACATAATTCATTCATTATGGCATAAAGAGATACATAATCTGGTTTATGCATTGCGTATGGTTTGTTATTTATTTTTATTTATTAAATTGAATAGTTTATAAAATTTTTAAAAATGTATCTGACAATATTTTTAGTAATTATTTTTCTTTTTAATTTTGTTGTGGTTTGTTTTTGCAGCTATGTCCTAAAATATTTTTAAAAAAATTGTGAATGAATTTTTAAGACGCCATGTCGAAAGGATTCAAAATTATTTAAAGTAACGATGTTTCAGAACTTGAAATCGATGAAACAAGGAGGAAAATTGAAGCCCCATACATTGTTGATGAAAACTCATCTCTGTTGCTCATCCTAATGATATGGGTATAAAGTTTTACATAAAAGTTAAAAAAAATGTGCCCGAAATAATTTTATTTTTGAAAGAATGAAAATATTGTAGCAGTTACAAATTAGGATTCTTAATAAAGAATTCAAATAAAATAAAATTCTTTTTACTCGGATTGCTAAAAATAAAATAGTATATTTGATGAATTTGATCCGTTATTGCTAATTTCTATTTTTGGTCAATATTAGTAGTATTTGTGGTAAATTTTGATTTTGGTTCAACATTGCTGATTTTGACTTTTGGTTGATTGAAGTATTTTTGGTAAATTTTGATTTCTTTCATTATTGCTATTTTTGATTTTTGTTTAATGTAAATATTCTTTTGGTAAACTTGATTTTAGTCCATAATTAACTTACATTATTTAAGAAAATATTGAGTTTGAAATGTTATTTGACTTACTCTGCTAATTTTGTTTTTGGTTAATTGAAGTATTTTTGGTAATTTGTGATCTCTTTCATTATTGCTAATTTTAATTTTTGTTTAATATAAATATTTTTTTTGATAAAATTGATTTTGGTCCATAATTGATTTGCATTATTTAAGAAAATGTTGAGCTTGAAATGTTATTTGGCTTACTTTATATTTGAAGTTAACATAATTTTTTTTCTTAAAAAAAGAAAATTCCAATATAACGTATTTCCGTATGAGATATTTTGTGCATCCTAATTCATATGAAGATGTGTTTGTATAGCTCAAAATTGAAGAGGAAAAATAAAATAACAAGAGATACATACAACTACATTAACATAGAATCAGAGATACAGAATGTAAAAATTGTATCTGATGTTTTACAGAATATGTATCTTTGGTATAAATAATTAAATAAAATAAAAATAAAAATAATGAAAGATACATACAATACACCCTCGTACACAATATGTATCTTTAAGCTTACTAACATGTTTCTTCGGCATGCTTATTTTAATAAAACTTAAAAAAATAATATATATATATATATATATATATAAATACATAAACAAAGCACCATAGATACAAGATATTGAAAAAGTATCATGTATGTCTAAATATGTATCTCGGCCTAATATTGTCCAGATTTGAACATGCAAATACCTTTGGAAATACATTTTTGGAAATAACTTCAACAACTCTTCTTCTTTTAGCAAGAATTTTACCTCTAGAACTTTTAAATCCCCTCTTCTTAGAAACACACACTTCTTTTTTTCTTAACCTTTTTTTCATGCTTTTCACACAATTTCTTCATCGTAGATGGATCATTTCGGTGCTTGGATCTATTTTCATTAAAACCACCAGAATCTTGCTAAAAAATACTAGGAACAAAGTTTACAACTTCTTCATATTGTTTGATATTGTCAAATTGAGAGATTTTCAAGACTAAAAGATGGTACTGACTCTCTATTCATTATGTAAATTCAAACAATATAGACTGAAAAAATCGATAATTAAAGAATTAATTAAACAATGTTATTGAAATAACACTTCATAAAAAACGGTATCAAAATATTAATTTTTGATAAAAAATTGTAAGATATGATAAGAAGATAGTAAATATGATTTTAGGGAGAAAATTTTACCTTAATTCAAAAGTTAAATTTTAGCAAAAAAATGGAAGGAAACTACACCACAAATTCAGGCGTAGAATGAGAAGGAAACCAACGATATATTTGGTAAAGTAGAATCCGGTTTTAAAAGTTTTTAATATGTATCTCAACTTTTAACTACATAAGGTAAAAGTAGTAAATGTTGGGATATTTGTAATTTTTTTAAAGTGAAGGGATTTTTAGTGGTTTTGTAACTTAAATTGTTCTTTTATGTAAATTTTCCTTATTATTATTGTTAGTTTTAAATTCTACCCACTTAAAGTTTATTCTTGTACTAGTTAAGTAAATAAATTGTGGATTTGACCCATTAAGTTACTAATTATACTAATTATCTAAAAATATTTTAAATATTTAATAAATTCTGAAAATTTATTTGGAACTCCATAAAAATAAATTAACTATGTAAATTAACTAATAAGTATGTTTCGAATTTATTGAATTACTAAAACACTAATCCGGGTCATCTTGATCGAAGGTTGACCATGATCACACTTAACTTATTAAACCTTAACAACCGAACTAATGACTTAAATCGCTTTCGAACACCTCAAGAATTGGTTCTATCCATTCTGTAAGTCATAATTCATGTATATAAACTACGAAGAGAATTAAAATACGAAAGACAAAAAAATTTCACAAATGGCCGAAAGTATCGTTACAATAACTTGAAAGCAATTAAACAATTTTCAAGTCATATTTTAAGTAAAACAAGCACTTAAGAGGTTTTAATATCTCACTTATCTTGAAGCAAGAAAGTTTCTAAATATAAAATGTGCCAAATCTCCATCTAAAACAATCTCTAAAGGTATCAATTTATACACATTATAGATAAAGCAATGCCAATTATATAGTCGGGGTCAATCCTACAACTTTAGGTCAATCTTAGGTAAAAATCAACACAAATTCAACAAAAGCCAATTCACGATCAATTTAGTCAATCACCGAAATAAATTATACAATGAAACTACCCGTAAGCTCATGATTATTTCTCTATAATCAAGTGTTGATTTTGACTTGATTAGTTGCTAGGTCAAATCTCGATTTTTAAAACTTTTCTAATTAGGTCTAAAATTTTCCCAATTTCACCTTTAAAATCTAGTGTGTTATGGTCTGAATCCAAATTAAAATTTGAGTATAATCATCCGAGAGTGATAGAAAATTTATATTTCATATTTGTAGTTTGTACCATCATTGCTTGTTACACCACACCCGCCTCGCAATAGCAGAGCTTAACTATGTATGACTGTCGCAGTGGTAGTCACCCTTCATGTATTAAATCTAATAATTATGCACGTTACTATACTAGAGAACTTGATCGCGCTTCGCTCAATCATAAAATACCTCATCAAGTTAATAAATAATTTTTAAAATATTGAGCGCTCAATATTCTAAAAAGTTCTTGATCTAATTTATTATTAGTCCTTAAATTTTATGACTTTTATATTTTTAAGAAAATAAGAATTGGTAAGAAAAAGTTTCATATATCAAGAGGTTAATACACTTTTTTTTTAATTTAATATAATTCAAATATATGTATTTAAGAATTTAATTTTCTTCTTACTTTTATTAAAAGGTAAACTTATATTCGGATAATTCTCCTTCAATTCTATATTCCTTTTTTGACATTTTATCCTTTAATAATTCATATTTATCTTTTTCTTTTCTAACTTTTCATCATCATCTAAATAATTTTCTACTTCTAATTTTGTCTCTATCCTCTATTATAGTATTTATTTATATTTCTTTTTTCTTTTCCTTCCTCTACATATCCTACCATTACTCTAAAAGTAAGCTTACAAATCTTTATTTTTTATTTCTAACTCTCTGACATCTTTACTCTAATTCATGTGGTCGATTTTTTATTTTTTTTAAATAAATATAAAAAATCGCTTTTATATTTTAAAATTCTGAGATAATCATTTCAAGAATTTTTATATTAATTATTATTTATTTATTTATTTTTTAAAAAGTAACCACTTGTGGTCGCTTTTGGAATTGGAAAAAAATAAAAAAGAGTGGTCGGTTTTTGATAAAAATAAATTGAGACCACTTGTGGTTGGTTTCTTCAAAAATTAAACAAAAATATTTATATAAAAGAAACCACTTGTGGTCGCTTTTAGAATTAAAAAAAAATTATTTAAGAAACGTACCACTAGTGGTCGGTTTTTGATTAAAACAATGAAAAAATAAATTGAGACCACTTGTGGTCGGTTTTCTTTAAAAATTAAATAAAAATATTTATATAAAAGTGACCACTTGTGGTCGCTTTTCTATTAAAAAATAAAAAAATATTTTAAAAAAGAAACGACTTGTGGTTGCTTTTTATCAAAAAATAATTACAAAACAGCCACTTGAGGTCACTTTTGATTAAAAAAATATATTTGAGTTATTATATGTAAAATTAAATATATTATTTTTTTAAATTTACACTGATCACACATAGTTGATAACCAATATAATAATAATAAAAATCAATTAAACTTAGATTTTGTAAAAAAATTATACTAAGAAATATATCAAATAAAATAAATAAATTACGTTAAACATAATCTTTATCTTTTACTTATGTTTCAATATATAAAATAAATATTTTCTATTGTATATACGTTAAATTACGTTAAATTATGCTACTATTGGAGTTACAATTATGTAACGTACATATATAACCGATAATTCATCAGAATATAATGAATGTGTTGTGTTTTGAGGTAATATACTTGTGGATGTGATGTATATAGTATGTATTCAAGAGTTGATATATATATATATATATATATATATATATATATATATATATATATATATATATATATATATATATAGAGAGAGAGAGAGAGAGAGAGAGAGAGAGTCAAAAACTAGCAGAATCTATCCAAACATATTGAATACCTTGATTTGAAATGATTGAAGTAATAATATACTGTACGTTGAGTATATAAATATTATGTAGTGAAGGTATAATAACATAAGATAAACTAACCGATCATTCACCTGAGTATATATGAAATACGTTGTATATTATTATGAGGTAGTAAAATCGTGTACATAATGTATATAGTACGTATTTAAAAGATGATAGCCAATCGAATATATGTATATATACGTATATCTCGTATAGTGATGTATGCAGTAATCAAAAGATAGATAATTGAATCTATATATCAAAATATTTTGAATAATACGTTGATATC
>NC_061115.1:160596525-160675458 GCF_002878395.1 Capsicum annuum | reverse complement strand
ATAATTGAATCTATATATCAAAATATTTTGAATAATACGTTGATATCATACTACTGAGGAAATACATATACTAATTGTGTCAATGTAGACACGGGTATATTGTTGAAGTTGTAATAACGTAAGCTAATTAATAGATAACTTATCTGATTAACACGTTGTATTACAAGGTATATATATAATATAGTATTTAAAAGTTAATTAATCAAAAATTCATCCTAATTTGTAAAATGCATTGATATTATTACACGATTGAGGAAATATACTACTCGTGTTAATGTGATGATAAAATAACTAATTATCTAATTTAATTTTTTAATAAAAATTGACCACCAGTGATCATTTCTCGATAGTAACTTTTTTTAAAAATAATCAAACACTTATATTTTATTTTATCAATAATTTTGTAATAGTAAATATTTGACCCGACCCAACCCATCAAAATAGCCCTTGTCCTTTATAATTACCATACCCTCACCCCACCAACTTTACAACACAGCAACACAGCAAATCGCGACGGCAACAACTCAACATCTTAGCGATGGAACCTCGGTGACAGCAGCAACTCAGCATCTCAGTGACGGGCCCTCGGCGACGGAAGCATCTCGGCGATGGCAGCAACTCAGCAAGCCGCGACCTGACAGCAACTAGGTCAATTTTAATTTTTTTTTGTTATTTGTTAAAATTTATTTTGTAATTTTGGGTTTGCGTAGTATTTGGACGAATAATTTGGCAGCTTAGTAGTATTTAATGGCAGTAAGATTAGAATCTAGAAGTGTTGGTACTGTACTCATTTTTATCATTGTAATACTCGTGTTAAAGTGGTGTAAAAGTGAATGACAATAGGGATTTTACTATTTTGTCTTGTTGCACAGTTGTGTTTATACTCCCGTCGTCCATAAAAATCTGAAAAAATAGGTTGCGGTCTTCCTCTGTGAGCTATTTTGATGTTGTTGTTTGATAGAATCCGAATTTGGGAAAAGGATTGCTTTGGTATTTTTCGATGACCGCTTGTCTCTTTCTCTATAATTTAGTACAAGCAAAGGTAAGTTGATTTCTCTCTATTTTCTTATAATGAAGTCTTTAAATGGAGTATTATGGCAGGATTGTTCGCTGTCGAAGGCATTTCAAGCCATAGGAATTTTGTGATGATTATATGGTGTGAGAGGGAGAAGTGACGCCTCTATATATTTACTTTATTACACTTGTTCAATTGTTTGACTTATAATATTAATGAATCAGTTACTTGAAAGTGATTAAGTGTAGTTACTTAAATTATGCATTAGTGACACGTGTTTTGAATTTAGGTACTTGAAGGTGAACTTTTATTTTGAATTTAGTTAAGTTTGGTAACTTGTGAAGTGAATTAGTGACTTGAAATGTTTAGGTGTAGTTACTTGAATTATGAATTAGTGACTTGTGTTTTGAATTTAGGTACTTGAAAGGTGAACTTTTATTTTGAATTTAGTAAAGTATATGGTCACTTGAGAAATGAATTAGTGACTTAAAAATGTTTAAGTGTAGGCACTTGAAAGGTGAACTTTTGTTTTGAATTTAGTAAAGTATATAATCACTTGAAAAGTGAATTAGTGACTTGAAAATGTTTAAGTGTAGGTACTTGCAATGTGAATTTTTGTTTTGAATTTAGTAATGTGTGGTCACTTGAGAAGTGAATTAGTGACTTGAAAATGTTTAAGTTTAGGTACTTGAAAGGTGAACTTTGTTTTGAATTTAGTAAAGTGTGGTCATTTGAGAAGTGAATTAGTGGCTTGAAAATGTTTAGGTGTAGTTACTTGAAAGGTGAACTTTTGTTTTAAATTTAGTAAAGTGTGGTCACTTGTGAAGTGAATTAGTGGCTTGAAATGTTTAAGTGTAGTTACTTGAATTATAAATTAGTGACTTTTGTTTTGAATTTAGATACTTTTGTTTTGAATTTAGTAAAGTATGGCCATTTGAGAAATGATTTATTGACTTAAAAATGTTTAAGTGTAGGTGCTGAAAATGTGA
Source organism: Capsicum annuum (assembly GCF_002878395.1). NCBI lineage: Eukaryota > Viridiplantae > Streptophyta > Magnoliopsida > Solanales > Solanaceae > Capsicum > Capsicum annuum. The sequence goes on along the minus strand of NC_061115.1, from coordinate 160,673,454 downwards.
ATTTTTATTTTGAATTTAGTAAAGTGTGTCACTTGAGAAGTGAATTAGTGACTTGAAAGATGAAATTTTGTTTTGAAATTAGTAAAGTATGGTCACTTGAGAAGTGAATTAGTGACTTGAAAATGTTTAGGTGTAGTTACTTGAAAGGTAAACTTTTGTTTTGAATTTAGTTAAGTTTGGTAACTTGTGAAGTGAATTAGTGACTTTAAAATTATGTTTAAGTGTAGTTACTTGAATTATGAATTAGTGACTTGTGTTTTGAATTTAGGTACTTGAAATGTGAACTTGTGTTTTGAATTTAGTAAAGTCTAGTCACTTGAGAAATGACTTAGTGACTTGAAAATGTTTGAGTGTAGTTACTTGAAAGGTGAAGTTTTATTTTGAATTTAGTAAAATTTGGTAACTTGGAAGTGAATTAATGACTTAAAAATTATGTTTAAGTGTAGTTACTTTAAATGTGAACTGTTGTGACTTGAACTAATTACTTGAATGCAATTGATTGTGTAGATGGAACCTGATTATAGCTGGATATATCAACGAAATAATGATAATATAATGGGTCTTAGAGTGGAATTTGTTGAAGGTGTCAATCGATTTATTTAACATGCCAAAACACTTGTTGATTGTTCACTTTTTCAGGCAATTCGTTGTCCTTATGTTAAATATGATGGTACAAGAATTCTAAAAGAAGAAGTTGTGAAGGATCATCTTTGTAGAAAAAGATTTTATGAGGACTTTTTAAGATTGCGTACTAGTCATGGTGATGTTGGGCAAACTAACTTTGTTGTTGGTGAAAGTAGTAGGTCTACAGGGAATAATAACTATCAAAATAGTAGGATGACAGAAATGGTGGATGATGCTTTTGGGATGCAACAAAGGAAAGAATTTAGGAAAAATGTCGAAGATATTCCCACTAGAGAAGCGCACCATTTTTATGAACAATTGCATACTGCTAGTCGTCCTTCGTTTAACGGATGTTCGCACTCTTGATTATCTGTTGCTGTTAGATTGTTAAGTATTAAATCTGATTGGAATATTATTGTAGGAGGAATGGACTCAATGGTAAACCTTATTAAAGAGTTAGTTGACCCCGCTTTAGAGGTTTCTGATTATTTCTATAAGGAAAAAGGAATGGTGTCAAAGTTAGGTCTCTCCTTGTTTATAATTGATTGTTGTGAAAATGGTTGCATGTTATACTTTAAAGAAGATGCTAACCTAGAGTCTTGTAAGTTTTGTCAACACCCTCTCTATAAGTGTGGTTGTCGTGAAAATAAAATTGCTATTAAGGCGATGCATTATTTACTTCTAATACCAAGGTTGAAGAGGTTGTATGCTTCAAATAACTCAGCTCCTCATATGAGATGGCACAGTAAAAATAAAAGTCCCACTGGTGTTATGTGTCATCCATCTGATGGAGAGGCATGAAAGCATTTTGATGTAACTTATCCAGATTTTTCAGCTGAGCCACGAAATATTCGATTGGGATTGTGTGCGGATGGTTTCTCACCCTTTTCTGTTGGTACTGCGCCATATTCATGTTGGCCTGTATTTATCACCCCGTATAATCTTCCTCCTAAAATGTTAATGACTAGTCCATATATATTTTTGAATTATATTGTTCCTGGCCCACGTAATCCAAAAAGTGGAATAGATATTTACTTGCAACTTTTGATTGATGAACTACAAATTTTATGGCATGAGGGGGTTGTAACTTGGGACAGTTCACTTAAATAGAATTTCAATCTGCATGTATATCTAATGTGGACTATTAATGATTTCCCTGCTTATGGAATGTTGTTTGGGTAAATGACAGCTGGAAAGTTGGCTTGTCCATACTGCATGGAAAATACAAAATCTTTCACATTGAGACATGACAGGAAAAAATCATGGTTTAACTGTCATCGTTGTTTCTTTCCACCTAATCATGAGTTTAGGAGACTTAAGAAAGCATTCAGAAAGAATAGAATTGGACCTGATGGTCCACCTCCAAGGTTATCTTGTTATGACATTTGGGAGATAGTTCAGGATTTTCCAAAGTTAGTGAGGAACCAATGTATAGGTTTGGTGAATATGGCGTTTCACATAATTGGACTAAGCAAAGTATATTTTGGGAGTTAGACTATTGGCCAGATAATTTACTTAAACATAATATTGATGTCATGCATACTGAGAAAAACTATTTTAATAACTTGTTCAACACATTGTGGATGTTACCGGCAAGACAAAGGATAATCCTAAGGTTAGACTTGATTTACCAGAATATTGCACGTGTAGAGAATTACACTTGTAGGAGGGGCCTAATGGCAATGTTCTTAAGCCCAAGACTAGTTATACATTTAAGTTGGACCAAAAGTAAAAAATATGTGAGTGGGTCCAAAGTTTAAAGATGCCCGATGAATATGCCTCAAATTTGGGAAAGAGGAATCTTACATGGAATGAAAAGCCACATTTATCATGTTTTCATAGAACAATTACTTCCAATTGCTTTTAGTGGTTTGCCTGAAAACATATGGAAACCGATGGCAGATATTAGTTTGTTCTTTAAAGACGTGTTCCACCACATTAAAAACAGAAAATCTGGATCGAATGGAAAGTAATATTGTTGTTATCACCAACAAGTTGGAGAAGATTTTTCCACCTGGGTTCTTCGATATGATGGAACATCTTCCCATTCATCTTATCCACAAAGCTCATCTAGGCGGTCTAGTTCAAACTAGGTGGATATATCCAGGCGAGCGGTAAGCAATTGCAACATGTTTAATTTATTAAATAATTTTTCAAATTCATACATATCTATTTTTATATAGTAAACACCGAATCTTACTATTATGCAGGACAATTGAAAACTGAAAAGGGGTCCTAAAAATAAATATAGGGTGAAAGACTCTATAGTTGAGGCATATCTTGCTAGAGAAACATCATAATTTTGTTCATACTATTTTGGTGATCAAGTTTCTTGTTTAAGAAACAGACCGAATCAACATCAGGACGATGAGAATGAGTCTTATTTGCAACCAATATTAATTTTCAATCAATTTGGTAGTAAGGCAAAAAAGACCATATTTCGTCGGCTCACTACCATGGAGCATAAAGTAGCAACTTTATATGTCTTGCTGAATTGCCTGGAAGTTGAGCCCTTTCTAAAGTAAGGATATTAAATATTAACATAACATATTTATTTACTCATTTCACTAAGGAAACTAATTGTGTTTCACATGTTGGATCTTCAGTTCATTTATGACTCAATTCCACCAAAATTAAGTGTACGCAACCTTTGCAACATGGTTTACATATGAGGTGTGTAAGTGTACTAATATTTCAATAAATTTTAAACATTTATACATTCTTCAACTAATATATATATATATATATATAATATATATATATATATATATATATATATATATAATATTTTTAGGTATACCATTCACCAAATGCGGCCGCATACGATCAGTTCTTGAAAGATATTTCTTTGGGACCAGTTGAAGCTCATACAATGTCCCATTACATTGTAAATAAATTTAAATTTTCCATCGAAGAACACTCCAGAATAAGGAAAACAAACAATAGTGGTGTTTGGGTTAAGGGTGATGATGATGTTGATTACTGGCATCATATAAGATATCTTAGAAATGAAGTACGCTAGTTTGCCAATAAAAAAGTTGTACTCTTTTGATGTAAGTGGTTTGATCCGAGCACAAAAGGGATAAGAGTACTTAAGGAGCATAACATCATTGAAGGTAAGCACAATAGGACGTATCCTGTTTACGATCCCTTTGTTCTTTTGCAAAATACTAAACAAGTGTACTATGCTCCTTTTCCATTGTGCAGAGATAAGTCTGATTAGTGGGATGTAATCAAAATAAAGCCTATAGGATGGGTAGAAGTTGAGAATGTGTTGGAGACTGCATATCAAAATGAAATGCAGATTGATCACCAGTTAGTGGACATTGATTTAGTGGATAGTTTTAACCACCCAAAAAATATATTTGAAGAAGTTAATATTGTAGAAGAAGTGGTTGAGTGGGTAGAAGATGAGGAAACTTTTGAAGAGGGTGAATAGTTTAATGGAGAATCTTCAAGAGTGGAAAATTAGTTTGTGTAGGTTGTATTTGTTATGTATTGATGTCTTTATACTTTGTACTATTTACCTTTATGTTTCTTTCTTAAGATTGATATGTAACACCCTGAGTAAGATTACTGTTGTCACTTTTCCATATTTTATATAGTATTAGAAATATTCTTGTCTTTCTCGTGTTGTTGGAGCGAGGCTAAACTTGCTATGGTTATGTAACTATTTCACTGGTGTTTTAATACTGATTTAGTGATTTGAAATATGAATTAGGAACTTGAAATTAGTTACTTGAAATGTGTACTAATAACTTGAAAATGGATGTGTGTTCTTTTCACAACAAATCTTTCTTTTTTATAAGATTCTAAAAGAGACATTTTCTTATATTCATTTTGTAAAGAATAACTACTTGTTAACTTTACATAATTTAGATAGGAGGTAAAGGTGACAAAGATAAGAAAAAAGTTGATTCAACAAAGACAAAAAAAAAAAAAACTCCTCCTTATAGATGACCGACAGGTATTCATATATCTTAGGGTCAGTTAGATGATGTGCTAGTACGACCCTATTATTGTAGGTCGTCGCATCATTCGGTTCCTGCTCTTACGCACGTGAGTCCACTTCATGGCTCTACAGAGACCCATTCTTCTCCCATCGGCATGCCATCGCCATTATAGTACTATCAGACAACTGCTGGCACATATAGTCATTACCATCGTCTGTAGTACCTTTTACTAGTAGTCACCCACGTACTCACAGTAGTTCTTCTAGATCTATTGGGTTGACAAATCTTCATCTTAAAGGCACACCATCCAGAGAGTCAGATCCACCCATGCTAGTGCATCCTTCAACACTTATTCCGCAGTTCAAAGACTGAGATGATCATCGAAGTCAGTATATTGTTCCATATAGAGCAGGGTAAGATTTCTAAATATAACAATATTATTCATTTTTCATTTTCTATATCATCATGCTCTATGATATTAATGTTTGATCTTATGTTGTAGGTTTTTGTCCGATGATAGAATTGCAAAAATTACAACTAAATGCATTTGTCGGCACTTCAAAGGCTATTGGACCAATTGACAAAAGGTTCCAGAATTTGATAGAAATTAAATGTTTAAAGAATTTCAGTAAAGATTTAACTTATCGACTACTTAACACATTGTTAGAATAAAATATTGAATATTAAACTTTTGTTTTTGTTGTAGAAATATTTTTGGTGGGATCCAATAGATTACTTTGCTATACGGAAGAATTTTTATAAAAGAACAAGACTCAGAATGAATGATCTGATAGATTATACCAGACAAAATAGGGTAAGACCAAGTTTTATAGACAAAAGAATGTGGCAAGATTATCTTTGCTATTGGAATAGCGAAGAATACCAAAAGTTGAGCGAAAAAATAAAAAAAAGCCAGGGCATCGGCCAAGGATGGCTCTCTACATACTGCGGGAGCTGTTAGTCGGATTACTGTGGATCAAAAAATGGTATGTAACTTTTACAGGTTCAATTCTTTGTTTCTATTTTTATTTTTTATTTTTTGAAGATTAATAATTTTATCATATGCAGGAAAAAAATTGGGTAGGAAGATAGGTTTTCATGAGGTATTCGAGGAGACCCACATAAAGAAGAAAAAGAACTCAATAGTTGAAGATGTCTGGATTGATCCTCGTGCAAAATCTACCCATGTAAGAATCACATTTTGTATTTATGAATTTTTTCTCAAAGTTCATATTATTCAAGTATGACTAGTTTAATATTTTTTTACTATTAATTTTAACTTTACTTTGAATATAGGATAAATATATGCAGTTAATTAATGAGTATCATAGTACTATGCCTCCTGAAAGTCAGGGTGAAACAATACCTGAAGATGTAGAGGAGGAGTACTGGAAACAAACTGTGGGTTCTCCAGTTAGAGGCGTATACTATGGCTACCATAGAAAATGCTTTAGTGAGAATATTAGGTATTCGTCCGGTGATTCATCTTTTCCCTCATTAGTTGATAGAGAAATTGTTGATTTGCTAAAAAATATGGATTCTCAACTCACTAAATAGCTTGCTGTACAGACTGAGAGGGCGAAGCAGAAGGAGGAGGAAACAACATCACAAATGAGAATGATACAGGAGAACATCAACTCTTTTCGTCAATTTGCACGGATTCTTCCTCCTTGTCCTGGTGATGCAGCTCGGGCTACAAAAGTCCTAGGCCCACTGATGATTATTACACCATATAGGAGGAATCAAATTCTATGGGTGAGGCTTAGAATGAGAATGCGAATGATGAGTTGTAGTTTTTAGTCTTTTGTATGTTTTGTAGTTTGGATTTGGAACCTTGATAAATTTTGTAAATAATTTAATTTTTAATGTTTGTATTCTTATGGTGGTTGATTGTATATTAATATTGATTGGCGGGCTGTATTGTATAGCAGGTTTGATGGAATGTAGCATAGATATGTGTGCTGTTATTTTTTTTCCACAAAATTACTAGAAAAACCGACCACATATGATCGTTTTTCTAGAAATTTTTTAAAAAACCGACTACACGTGGTCGCTTTTTTGAAAAAAATTTAAAAAGACAACCAATATGGTCGCTATTCTGGAAATTTTTTTAAAAACCGACCACAAGTGGTCGCTTTACTATAGTTAATTAAAAATGATTTTATTAAATAAAAAAATCAACCACGTGTGGTCACTTTTATTTAAATTAATTAATTAATTTATATACAAAAGCGACCACATTACAAAAGTGACCACTTATAGTCGTTTTTTTTTAAAATTTATTTTTATTAAATTCATAAAAGCGACTACTGGTGGTCGCTTTTGTTTAAAAATAAAAATCACATGTGGTCGGTTTTAAAAAAGCTACCACTCTTTTTTTGATTACGCCTTATGGTCGCTTTTGTAGTCGCAAAAACAGAAAAAGCGACCACATGTGGTCGGTATTTATGGTTGCTTTTCCTATTTTTTCTAGTAGTATCAAAATTATTGTTGTTTCAATATTTAAATTATTTTACAAATAAGAAAATGCATCTCAAATAGAGAGAGAGAAACAAATAATTAGAAAAAGAAAAAGAAAGTATCTTACATTTTTACACAATTTTTATTAATTTCTTAAGTAAAAATATTTAATATTATTTTTTAGTTGTGCCTTTAGATCTCATGGCATGACAATGATAGATTATAATTGTAAATTTCATGACATGATGATGGTATATTATAATTGTGTCATGATCTCAAGTGCAATCAAGAATTACGTGAAGATATTGTAGATATTTTATAAAAGTATTCTATTTTAATTTATTAAAATGAATATGATTAACCAAAGTATTCATATTATTACTATCAAATTCTTTTTTGCTATTAAAGTAAAAGAAATAAGCAAATCGTTAAAGAAACATAAATTGTTTTTCGCATCATAAAAACACATAAAGAATAATGTATTTCATTAATTAATAAACATTCCTTTTAAGCCATCAATAATATTGTTTGAAGTTTTGGTTAGTAATTAGCACCAACAAAATTACAATAGCTATTGCTTAAACAAAAATAAAATTTACAATAATCAAAAAATCATGAAAGTTCATATTATGGAAGTTACATGTCGAGAACATACCCATGAAAACTCACACACACACATACACAACACCTATTTTTTTACGTTAATCATAAGAAGATAGAAGAAAAAAGAAATACAAAATTAGTGTAAAACATTTTAAGCTCTTGTTCGATAGCCTCTTTGACAAACGATCAACCTTCAAAAGACTATAAAATTTACAATTATCAAAAAATCATGAAAGTTCATATTATAGAAGTTACATATAGAGAACATACCCATGAACACTCACTCACACACACACCTTTTTTTTTACGTTAACCATAAGAAAATAGATGAAAAAAGAAATACAAAATTAGCGTATAATTTTTTAAGCTCTTGTTCGATAGCCTTTTTGACAAACGATCAATCTTCAAAAGCCTATAGAATTTACAATAATAAAAAAATTCTGAAAATTCATATTATAGAAGTTAAATATAGATAACAAATCCATGAACACTCACACACACACACATCTATTTTTTTTTTACGTTAACCATAAGAAAATAGATGAAAAAAGAAATTTTATGCTCTTGTTCGATAGCCTCTTTGACAAATGATCAACCTTCAAAAGCCTTCATCATAAGCTTGAATTTGATACTGTAAATAATAATATAAAGAACACTATTTCAACTAAAAACCAAACAGGATACTCTTGAGTATGGATCTCATGAAATAAAATATTATGACTTTATATAGAAGAAAATAGAGGAACATCATAAGTTATCTTAAATTTTATAATTAAATAATTGAAGGTTATGGATATGAAAACTTAAGAGTTCATGAAGTTAATGATATTATTAAGAGTAAATTTTTTTTTTATTATCTATAGATATAAATTTACTTAATACAAATCAATCACATTAATTATAAAGGAAGATAAAAATAATTGACAAAATATATAGAGTTTGAAAATTAAAAAAAAAAAGAGAAAAAAAAATAAATGGTCTTCTTGAGCATTAACTAATTGAGGGTTATGAATATGAAAGACTTGAGAGTGGACATTACTAATATTTAAGAGTAGAATTTATGTAATTGAATATATAAATTAAGGACATGATTTTATAAAACAATTAATTGAAAAAAATGAAAAAAAAATGAAAAAAATGGAGAAAAAAGAAAAATGGGAATGGAGGCCTCTAAGACATGGCACATAGGATATATATATGTGTGTGTGTGTGTGTGTGTGTGTGTGTGTGTGTACATACATACATATATTCGAACATACAAGGTCTTACATATTAATGAAAATGTTGTTAGTATAACAAATTAATTTTAACACGCTAAATGGAGGAGGTACAAAGTCATACAATATTTTCATTAGTTGTACCTCCTAATGTAATCATACAAAGTCGTGTGATGCTGACGGGCTTGAACCTTAATAATGAAAATAGTCGAAGTACAAATATTAGACAAAAAAAGATGTCAACCATAAATTAGAAGATACTTGGAGTTGTTTAAGGACTATAATTGCATGAGTCCGAAGTTGAAAGGATTAATTTTTGGAGCAAAAATGTCAAAGGGGACAATGAATATTGGAAAAAATCAAATGGGACAAAACACGCTTGGCCCAGCAATTTAAAAGTCGTTGGTAGGCGACTTGTAAGTCACTGGACCCGCAATGACATACAAGTTGCTGGCCTACCAGCGAATTCCTTTAATATTTATTTATTCCCAACCTTTTTCTTTATAAGTTTCTTCTTCGTGTTTGAGTCAAGTTATTTATATCATTTGACTTCCTGTCAAATCTTCCAACTGTTTATTGTTGGACTATACCCTTTGAAGAACCAACATTCAAATTGGATAGATATTTAGTATCACAGAGATCAAACTCATTATCAAGGGGTTCTTGAACAATAGAGCAACGTTCAATTGACACATATATATCAAGACTCGTTAAGTTAATGCAATTATCAAACATTTTAATAGTACAGAGAAATAAAGACAGAATCATCACTCGAGATACAAGTCTCATCGTACATTGTAACTCCATTGACTGAAAAAGACATTGGATATCGTTAAGTGATAACCACCATGTCTTTTGAATTACTTATGCTGATTTTGTTCCTTAGTAGACATTGCAATCGCTCATAGTTAAAAGATAATGGACATGCTTGTAGAACTACCAGTGATTGATTATATCTTACAAAGCCGATTTCATATAAAACATGACCATCCCAATATAAATTTACTCTTAATTAATCCTCATTCACCGTTTATACAATGAAATGATAACTTCTACAACTTATTCAATAAACAAGAAATTAAAAGAGAAAGGATTAACTAATACAATTCAAATTTGCCTCCAGATCTTTGGATGGAATGCTTACGATACTAGAGGTTCTTGAAGACATATTACTACCCTCAAAAGGGTATCATGATATGGTGATTGCATCTACATTTGATTAAGGGTCCTTGGAGGAGTCGAGAAAATGCAAGAACAGGTTAAAAGGACCCTTCGAAGGGACATTCGCCCAATTTGCCTTGGAGGTGCACCCAACCTGCTCTAGAAGATCAACAATTGGTTAAAATAATTTCATCCACTCTATAAATACCCTTAAAGTGCACCACATCTTCCCTAAAAATTCTAGAGCGGGCTGCCTTGCTTCATTAATGCAAATAGATCACTTTTGAGTCCATTGTAATAAGTTAAACCCTAGACTATAAATAGTTTAGCTTAGTCTTTATTTAATTAGTTTTTTTTATAATGAAGATATGAAAACTCTTGAGAGAGTGAGTGATATCTTGAAAAAGATTTTTTTGACATTTATTTAGAAACGATGGTCGTATGGGTGTTTCGATTCCCTGGCGATCAACATACGAGATAGGTGCTTGTTGGTAATTGATTTAGGATTTTTGAGTTTAATATACTCATTAGTTCGTATTTCTTTCTATCTTCTGCGTCAATCTATCTATCCTTATCATTTATTCCTTTTATTCCATTTATTTTCTTATTTTAATTTTGTCGTTTCTTTTGTTTGTGTATTTGTTCTTAGCTTCCATAGTTTGATCTTTATCATTTGGTATTAGAGTTGAGCTTAATTTCGTCCCTACGAAGTCAATTTTGAAAAATCAAAAATCACAAATAATATTTGCTATTCATGTTTTTAGGGTTAGTTCAAAAGTTGAGTCTTTGATTTTAGTGTTTTATTTTGTTTCTAATGTTAGATTCTTATTCTCTAACACTATAGGAGTCTAGAAATTAAATTTGAGTTAAATCGAAGCAATATTGAGGATTCTATAATTGTTGAATGTTTGGGTTGAAGAATTTGAAGTGGGTTGCATACTTTAAATTTTAGTGAATAATTTGAGGTAATTGATGTTTGGAATGAGTTTAGAAGGTCAAAAATATTTTAGATTCAAAATTTCAACTCATTCTGAGCGAAGGTGAAGAAGTTGGCAATTTTTGTGTTCTTGAAAAGATTCAAATCTTCATGATTGATTTTTAACAAAAAATAATTGTTTGATTCTAAAAATAGAAGGAAAAGGTATACAAAAGTGTTATTATAAATATCCTTTAAATATCTAAAGAATATTCCAAGAGAAGAGGACAAAGGGAGACCACTAGAGGTGCAAAAAAGGTACTTTAAGTGAGTTGGCCGGCTGACCTGCATTTGGAATGCCTTGGACATGTGTTAGGACTGCTTTGAACCTACTAAAGTAGGTCAAACCAGTGTCTTCTGTGCCTGATTTTCCCTTAAGGTGCACTGGACCTGCTCAAGCGGGTCAAAACAGGCCCTCTAGCATTTGTCATGCGTTTGAGGTATGCCAAACTTATTTAGTTGATCCCAAAACACATTTCAAAACTTCTTAATTCCATTTATGCTCAGGTTTTGATTTATCTAGTTTCATTTCTTTATTCTCAAATTCATTTCTTGATTCTTAAAACTACTCAACAACTAGTAATTCACCTACTAAGTTGGTTGATTAGTTCTAGCATCCGAATTCTTTCATCGTCCAATTTCTTTCAAGCTTTTCTCTTTTTCATTTTGTTGTTGGTTCTTGATTAAAGTCCTTACACATTAATTTGAGTCTTTCAAACAATAATTCACTCTGGCCACAAATAAAAATTGACACCTTATGTACCACCAAAGTATAAATAATTTTCAACATTCGCTAATCTAATTGTGAGATCTACAAAAGTAAGATTCTTATGAGTGTTGGTGAAGAGCTTTTACTTTTTTATTTGTTCACTTTGTAGGTACAAGGAGTTATAAGAAAGTATTTCTTGGTAGCCTCTGATGATTGTGACTACGATATAGGAAACTCTGATTATGGTGAAGAATATTATGGCTATGATGAAAATAGAGATTATGGGGGAATGAATATATCTATGATCAAGAGTTGTGTGAGAATGAGGTCTACTATTCCAAATGAAAATATGAGATGAATTATGATCCTAGTTCCTATAGAGGGTATGGAGATTATGAAAAGCCTTGTGATGGTTCTTATGAGAAAGAGGGGGCATGTGAGGAGTATTACTCTTCCCACTCCGAGTATAAAGATAATGTAGAGTATAACCTTCTTTCTTATGCACCTTCTAATGGTAATGGTAAGAGTACACATATGCGTTATGAAGATTCAGATACCTCATCTTGTGGTACTTCTTATCAAATTCAAAGTGGTGTGATTGGTTATACTACTTATAATAGAGATCACTCTATAGGAAGAAAAAATGTGCATTTCCAAAGCCTAGAAATACAATATCTTATTCTACTTGTTGTAGTGTCCAAATATTTGGCAATGGGAACCAAGGTAGATATAGAGGGTATAGTAGGAGTCATGATCTTCCTATTTCTCATATATTTAAAAGAGGGTCGGATCTCGAAGATTATCTTGATTGGAAATGGAAGTATGAAAGGATCTTCAAGGGTTATGATATGAATGAAGTCAAGCAAGCTACATATGTCCTTAAATATACTCAAAGGCCGGCAATGATATGGTGGGAACTTATAAGAAAGTCCAATCAAACATGGAGTGCCTTGAAAGAGTTCACGAGGAATACCCATGTACCAAAGGGGTATACAAAGATTTATAATTTTGATCTTAGAAGACAAATTTGCTCGAGATGAGTGGAAATTTATGGAGTTCCTAAATGTGCAATTATCCTTGATGATTGGTGTTATGCAAAATATATCACTCCTTCTATGGTTGACTATCTAGGGATACCTCGAGAGTCCTTGTTTTTCCCATACTTCGTGGAAGGCTATAGAGTGTTTGAGAGAGTGAAGGTTTTCTTCACCCGAGATAGGTACTATGATAAGGTTTGGTGTGAAATTTACCCCTTGGGATTTGGATACTTATGCTTAGATGCTAATTACTTTGCATGACATAACGTTCCAAATAAGCTTGGCCTAAGATTGTAATAGACCAATGGGGAAATCATCTTTTCCCACCCATACTTCCTAAATCTCAAGGAAAAATAACCATTTACTCTAAGTCTAATAAAAATAAGACACAAAATATTGAGAAGAGTAAGAGAGTGCAAAGTAGCAATCTAAGAGCGAAAAAAAGAGAGGTTAAGAGGAGTGAAGAGAGGGGATTTCCATGAACCCAATCTAACTTTGTGTTTCTTTCTCTTAGTAAGGACATGTGTATAGGTACAAACATGACAAGTGGAGGAGAACAAACCCCAAAAAGGGAGATTATCATTAAAGATTTGAAGATGACAATCTCAGATATTTCCAAAGCTTGTTAGGGCATTCCACCCCAAGGTAAAGAAGACTCTTCTTAAGAACTTCAAGGTAACATAGTTAACTCTTTCACTTTAGTAAACATGAATAATCATTATAAGTCTAGTAGCCAATCGATTATGAGTAAAAACTTCTTATGATTCTCTGCCTCTTGTTGATGATGTACATGTTGAGAGTGTGGATACACTAGTTGATCCTATTGATGACTGAATTAACTCTTCTTGTAAGATCGATTGTGTCCTCCTTATGTTGAAGCCATTGTGTGGAATTATAGTATATTGTCTTGTGAAAATTGTGTTGATCAACTTGTATGTGAAACTAGTCCACCACTTAAGGGTAATTGTGATGTTATAAATGAACCTCAAATGAGTGATGATATTGAAAATATTGGTCAATTAAATAAGAGTAATCCTTTGAGCATACTTCTTGATGAAGATCCTATTGTTTGTTTATCTCATAAGGATGATCATGTGTTTGAAACTTTCTTAAAACTTGATAGTTTTATTTTTGATAATGAACTTACATGTTCTGATTGTAGTTCATGGATTGAACCTTCTCTCTTTAAGAATAATATATTATTTAAAGATGATAAAATCACTCCTAGTGAATTACCTAGTATTGTAGATCATGTTGATGATATAGCTCATCTTAAGGGCCATATTCTATAGAACAACCCACTATGGTGTGATAACATTCCTTCTAAAGATGGCAATCTCTTCTCAAAAGATGAGAGTACTCCTAATAAAAAGAAATGTGAAGATTTGAAAGGTGATCTTTGTGCTTCAATTGTCTATTCTTTGAGTGTTCTAATTCTTGAGCCTATCCTTGTAGTGTTCTTGGGCATCAAAGTGAACATGTTCTTGAGGATACATTAGATGAATTCAATTTGTGTGACACTTTTCTTTTACTTTCTATTTGATTTTGATGATGCTTATGCTAGTGTAGAGAGTGTATCCTTTTGTTTTGATGATGCCGTTGGGGAAAAGAAGTATTGTGCAGACCCTTTTCTATGGTCACTCTATCTATTTAACCTTGGTTTCCTATTTGAAAGTGGTGATATTTATACACCCAACTTGGTGCTTGGTAAAGACGACAAGCAAAAATTGATTAAGGATGTTGGTATTCTTCCCTATGATGAAAAGTCTTACTTGGAGATTTACAATCCACTTGATAGACCCGAATTGTTCATGGGAGGCATTTCCCAATAAAGATGAGTATTCTTTAAAGAAGAGGAGTAAAGAAAAGATCCAAGAGAGTTTAACATTATGTGTTTTCATTCTTGACCAAAGTTTCACTACTTGTAGGTCAAGGAGAGAGTTTTCTCTTGAAAACATTTTGTATGAATTCAATTTGTGTGACATCCTTCTTTGTGATTTGTTTGAAATTAGTGACCCCTTTCTTAAGAAGAGGTTCTATGTGTGCGCAATATATCTTTCTCTCTTTATGTGCTTCTAATCATGAGCACACCTTGGATGAGAATAATGTTCTTAGTACCTTTCTTTCTTATCTTTATGTATATGATATTGTTCATAATCATATTGAATCTATATCTTATACTGGTATGAATTTCTTAGAAAGAAAAACTATGGTGCGCCTAAATGATTTGACTCCATCCTTGAGTGCATTTTGTGCTAAAACTCTTAAGGCCAATGTTATCCTTTTAGATAAAATCACCTTGGAGGAGAATTCTATGTTAGATTCCTTTATATACTACCGTTTTACCTATGATGATGTCTATGCTAGTCTTGGAATTGCTTTATTTGGAGGTAGAAAGCTTTTTGATTTTTCCACTTGGTTGAGTAATAATGCCTTATGGGTCATTTACATCTTTGACCCTGAAAAACCCTTGTGGATTTTTGAACCATTGGTTGCCCCACTCTTGATGTGGTCTCTTAAAGAGATGATGAAATGATTGTGTCTTACGGCTCCTAAGATGACGGTAGTCTTACATTTGGAGATTGTTGATGCCATTATAACCTTTGTGGTTTATTTATCTCTTGATGATTTCCATAGACATTTTATTTGTAACCTTTTCACTATGTTTTTCATGATTAAATCAAAGGATCCTTGGTTATATCTTAAGAGTGTGCAACCTTGGTATGATGATATGATTGTTTGTGCTAACTCTAACTCTCATGCCATGAGGATGTTGTGTTTGTTGTCCTTTGGTTGGTTTTGTAAGGTTTGGATTCAAGGTCAAATCCTTTTCAATAAGGAGAGGATGATATAATCCAACTTGCCTCCGAATCTTTAGATGGAATGCTTATGATAATAAAGGTGCTTCAAGAAATCTTACTACCCTCAAAAGTGTGTTATGAGATGGTGATTGCACCTGCATTTGATCAAGGGTCCTTGGAGGAGTCAAGGAAATGTGAGAAGGGGCTAAAAGGACCCTGAAAGGGACATGCACCCAATCTGCCTTAGAGATGTGCCCAACCTGCTCTAGCGGATTAAGAGAAAGTCAAAACAGTTTTATCCGCTCTAGAAATACCTTTGAAGTGTTCCACATCTTCCCTAAAAAGGCTAGAGGGGGCTGCCTTGCTTCATTAATGCAAATGGGTCACTTTTGTGCCCTTTGTAATAACTTAAACCCTAGACTATAAATAAGTTAGCTTAGTCTTTATTTCATTAGTTTTTTTTTGATAATGAAGATATGAAAACTCTTGAGAGAGTGAGTGATAGCTTGGAAAAGATTTTATTGAAATTTGTTTAGAAACAGTGGTTGTGATAGCTTGGAAAAGATTTTATTGAAATTTGTTTAGAAACAGTGGTTGTAAGGGTATTTCGATTCCCTCCCGGTCAACGTAAGAGATTAGGTGCTTATTGATAATTGATTTGGCGGGTTTTTGAGTTTAATATACTCATTAGTTCCTATTTCTTTCTATCTTCTTATGTCATGCTATCTATCTTTATCTTCTATTCCTTTTATCCATTTTCTTTCCTTATTTCAATTTCGTCATTTCTTTAGTTTGTATGTTTGTTCTTAGCTCTCGTTGTTTGATATTTATCATTAACTCAAACAAAGCATGGAGAATAAACTTATATAAAGAAATAATGAGAATAAATAAAAAATTAAAGGAAGTCGTTGTGGGTCCAACGACTTCTAAATTGTTGGGCCAAGGGCGATTTGTCCCATTTGTTTTTTTTTCAACATTCATTATCCCCTTTAATATTTTTGCTTCAAAAATTAGCCCTTTTAGTTCCAAATTCATAATTGCATACTCTTATATCTTGTGTTATCTGAGCAAGGTCAAGGTTGTGATCAATGCATTGCTTTTGGAAGTCTTATGGACAATTTGGCCCACATTGCATAGCATCCTACAGAGGAGATTCATGGATCTCGAGTAAAATGGGCTGAGATGTTGTACCTTGAGGAAGAAAATAGAAAAGGATAAACTTGCACGATCAGTCACAAAATCGAATAGATTTCACACTTGTTTTTATATATTGAACATGATTGATTATGTTGTGGTACTCCTTTACATTCTTTTTAAGCATATGCTTGGTCTTTATTACTAAAAGAATCTTGATGACTTATTTTTCACATGTAACTAGCAAGTCACCACAAATAACGACTTCGAGATGTTTCTTTCAAAGGGAAGAGATTACAAGTTGAAGAATCGAGTCCCCACCAACAAGGTAAAAGTTGAAATAATCAAATCAACTAACTAAGCTACTAAGATTCACTGAATTAGAGATGTAAGTTCGTCATGGATCAATAACATATAGCCAAAAAAACATAAGTTGGTTAAAAATAGGGATAACAATTTCATCTGTAAGTCAAATTTCTTAAAAGCTAATCATCTTTAATATCACGTGCCATAATTAACGTATAACATGAAAAGGGATAGCCTCGTGCACCAAAGTTCCCGCTATGCGTGGGGTTTGAGAATTATCATATAACATGCTTCCTGTAAATTCTTTTAAAGAAAAGAGCAATTACTGCTTACTTTACTAAAGGAGATGCACTGGGTAATAACGAAAAAATATGCCATAAACGCAAAGAGGGGCCGAAAAAATATGCCATAAACGCAAAGATGCTTCTTAATATGTAAAACAGTTCTGCCCTAGACAATTAGAAGTTGGTTGCTACATCTCAAAAACTCGAGTTGCCACCATTTGAATATACAGATACTAAAGTTTGACCAACCCTAGCAGCAACTTCGCATTGAAGCTCTGTAAATCATACAACCAAAACATAAAGTCATTCCTCCTTGCAGCTCCACTAACCTTCCTAACTCAGCACTGTGATGTGGTGGATGTACAACAACAAAATCGCGGCATGGAAAGTAAATCACACCTATTATTTCGTATGCTTGCAATTTTCCAGTGCAAAGTATAAAACCAACACTATATTGAACAGTGAAATACTCCCATATCTGTCCTCTTATCAGCTTCATCAATTGCAGCCAACCATTCAACTAGAGGAGGGTGAGAATAATGATAGCAGAATACCATGGATCTGTGTCCATATAGCTAATAATTTTTCTTCCTGAAAGATGTCGAACAAGTTGGTATTGCACATCTCATCATTTAGAAGTATCTTCGAAGTTGCAATGATTTCAAAATTAGAAATTACTTATATGGCTTAGGATTAATCATCAACGAACATAGACAGTACACTAAAATCATATATGCAAATGGTTCCATCACAAAAATAGGATATCCAAAATGGAGATGATTTAGGATAAAAGGAAAAGCAATCTACAGTTTCACACGACCAGCATGAAGTGCTGCAGCATAACCAAGCTTCTTTGCAAAAGAATCAGCCTAGGGTTCAAACAATTACAGTTCCGTGAAAACAATCAATATTGAACAATAAGTCAAAGTTTGAAGATAAAATCCATACTATGTATTGTTACCTGGAACTCAAAAGCACGGCTTACAAGATTAAGCCCAAAACCCACAAGGTGCTGTAGAGGTATGTTGCAACCGCATTAAGTTACATTGAAGAAATTAATAAAGGTCAAGACCAGTTTTCTTGTATTGCTCAAGGCATTTCAAAAACACACACTGCTAAACTCTGAACTTTTTATATGTGCAAAGATTCTTTAACAAAGAATAACCACCCATATTCCTTTGATTGACTATTCACAAGATACAACGCTTCAATCACCACTATTTTATAATTGCCTTTGTCCAAAAGATATAACTTGTTCTCACGTGGAAAGATCCTCCTATCCCCTCTAATGCTTCTCATACTGGACTCTTCCTTATCTTGTCAAATTTTAAAAGCATCCTGCTTACATCAACAGCTAGATTGATTTACGGGTGTTATTGTATTAATTCTTCTTTTTGGGTATCAGTAGGACCTGCCTTATTTGGGATAAATGTGTGACAAAAACTAGTTCAATATATTTAGAACGTGAATTACTTCATTCAAAATTACTTGTCACTTATTTCCTAATTAGATTTTTATTTAGTTGTCATTTTTGACATATCATGAAGAGATAGCTTTTTTTCCTCTTTTATCCCTAACATTAATTGCTTATTCTCCAAATTAATTTCAAGATACAATAGTAAACATCAATTAATAGGAGTACTATGATAAAATATTCATGTCAATAATTACTTTCTTAATTAGGTGTGCCAAGTCAAAATATGTACAGTAAAAGTAAACGGAGAGAGTATATTAACTAAAGATGAACAAAAAAATGCCTAAATACAGATTTATTTGTGAAAACCTACCAATCAATCTATCAACTATGCCTCAAAAACTCAATCATTTGAACAATAAGGATTCTCTAAATCTCATACTTTTTTATCACCGATATGAATCTTTTGCATTGACTACATTTATTCCACGAGATTCACGTCGTCCCTTGAAAATAAAAAAATGGAGACGTATATTGTTCCCCAAAAAAATGATATCAAGGACAATTTTAATAGCATTAGTTCCAAAAGACTATGATAAGAGTAATATTAAAATCTGGAAAGGAAGTCCCTTGAATTAATAAAATAAGGACTGGTAGATGTTCCAAACCTGAATTATAAACTAGCCATTTATTTGAATAATATATAGGCTTATATGTTCTCTGAATTTTGAAAATTTGATAACCACATCTCACCTTTTCCAGAAGCCATACAGACCTAACAGATGTCTTATAGAACTTTTCAAGTAGTAAATGCACTGTTTCCATCCTGAACTATAAACGAAATTGTTGATACATACTCCAACTTAAAAGGGGTCCTATTACCCTGGACTAATTAAAATTGCATTTTTGGCAACCTTAAGTGTCTAAGTGGCACATACGTGTGCCTACGTGAACCTTCAGTATGATGATTCATGCAATGTGCCACGTAGGCCTTAAGGTTGCCAAAAATACGAGTTTAATTAGTCCAGGGGTAATAGGATCCCCTTTAAGTTAGAGTGTGTCTTAGCAATTTCGTTTATAGTTCTGGGTGGAAATAGTGCATATTCTCACTTTTCAAGAGCTTAGTACTACTTGAAATATGATGAATTCAATAAGAAAGGGTTGAGTATCAAACCCAAAACTGTGAAACAAATCCTTTGAATCCTAACAAGAGTATACCTTCCTGTCACGACCCGAACCGAGGCCCATGCCGTAACGAGCATCCCGAACCGTGAAGGCCTGAGAGCCCTTCTCTAACTAGATATCATATACAGTAAGGAAAAATGGAGGACATAACAAAACGGAAACATGGCTATGCTTTTAATTAATTCAAAAGAAGAATACGAACATACGTTCAACTAAAAGCTTGAACCATCTTCTACAAGTCTGCAGAATCTTTACTAAAATCAAAAACATCTGTCTGAAACCGGTACAAGGCCCCCGATCGGACCATGAACTAAAACCAAATGAGATCAACATAAGTGAACAAGACGTCTTCCGAAGTACGGGAGGCTCACCAACTCTGAATGTCTAACAACAATCTACTGTTTAGCAGGACCGCTAGACAGAGCCTCAGAACCTGAAATATAGGGGGTCAATATAGATGTACTGGTACGCAGAGCAATCCAAAATAACATACTTTGATACAACATAAGTGAGAGCAATTCATAAATCATTTTATGTACGATATAGGAAAACACATGGGCATACTTAAAAGACTTGAAACAATTCTTTGAAATCATGACTCACTCTTTTTTTACTTCTGAGCTAGATGGTACACCCTATAAGTCTAGTACCCACGGGCTATATGGGTCGGTCATTAAATCATCGTCCAAGCCCCCACATCCAAGTTTGCCGCAAGGATAGAGGTCCTATATACTAGCCTAGTATACAGTGTCTCAAGGACAAGTATACATTGGCCTTAGCCAATCGTATCATCCGAATGAGCAAAACTCAATTTCCAGCGATAAGCCCTTACACTCAAATGCCTTCTTTGGGTAACCATCTATCTCTCTTTAAACCCATTTTTAACTTATTTAAACATACATCTTTTTGAAAAAATGGTCTAATGTCTGAAAACGTTCTTTAGTCTAGCATGGTCTGAGTCTATTGTGTTATTTATCTTATTTGGTATCGTCATACCAAGACTTTAAGTCGTATAAGCCATATAGTATCATGTTACAATCTTTTTATTCAAAACATATTATTTGGACCATCCAATCATTTAAACAGTACAAAAGAATTTGTATATCGAAATTCATGAAAACTTATACAAAGATTCTCTCTTTCAATTCACAAACATGTGGTGATCAATTACTTTGTAGCAAACCATGCAATTCTTTCAATAATTATCTTTAACATTTGTAAATCAGAAAACACTTGTAAAATACGAAAGTACCCTTTCTTCAATTCACAGGGAAGATCAAGTTCATAAACAACATTAAAACTTTTATCTCATGCTTTAAATAATGCAATTTCACAACCCACAATATGTAAAGTCAAGAAGTATCATAGAAAGAGAGAAAAATTCATAGTTCATGCTCTCAATTCATATTTCAAAACTAAACACATACACACAAACACACACATATATACATAAGTAAATTCAAGTTTAAAGGAAGGCCTCAGACCAAAACACTACATCATTGTAAGGGTTCACAATGCATACTTTTTAATGTAATCCAAAGCCCTTCATAAATACATGATTTCTCAACATTCAAAAAAATATTAAAAATGATTTCACCATGCCCATATAGTTTAGGAAAGCCCACGTACCTTAGATTACTTAATTCGAAGAATGGAACCCGAATCTTGACTCGTTTCTTAGAAATTTTAAACTTAAAGGTTGATTCTTGATCTTTGGGAGAGGAGTTAAGGTTTCATTTTGAAGGAATTTGAGTAGCTTTTGGCATAATTTTTCCTAATCACGACTTAATTTTGTGTTACGGCTGAGATAGAATGAGGAAAAAGACTGAAATACCCTTCTGGACCCAAAAAAGTTATTAAGATGAAGTGACCACCTAATGCGTTACGCACTGCATCGGTCCCTACCAATGCAATTCCTGGAGCGACACATCGATGTCACGTTGGTACACTATTTTGATCATCCAAACATGTCTCAAATATCGTCCAAAAAATCTAAAACTACCCCAAATCCCCTTTACACTCCTGAACATGAATCAATTTTAAAATTTACGTCTCGGGATCGAGAAGGTCAATTTGAAAATCGTTGAAGTTAAAGACTCAAAATATGACTAAGTCTTTTTAACACTTAGGGAAATTTCAGGTTGTAAGTTTTCTTTGCATGCTTATAATAGTGGTATTAAGTCGGGAATGCTACAGGGTGTTACATTATCCCCCCTTAGGATCATTCGTCCTCGAATGATGGCTCAGAACACAGACAAGCACGATTTCAAGCAGACTGAGAAAAAGATAAAGAGAGTAGTATATGATTTGTACCTTCTATGTCATCTTCTGCGATCTCAAAGAGGTTTGGGTATCTAGTACACAAGTCATCTTCTGACTCCCAAGTAGCTTTCTCAACTCTTTTATTCTTTCACAATACCTTAACCAAGGCTATCTCCTTACTTCTCACCTTTCGAAGTTAGTAATCCAAAATGGCAATGGGTTCTTCTTCATATAACAAGGAGTCTTTCACATTGATCTCCTCTACCGAAAACACTAGGGAATGATCTCCAATATACTTTTTCAATATGGATACATAAAATATTGGATGAACTGAAGTCAGACTCAAGGGAAAATCTAAGTTAGACTCAGGGGAAAATCTAACTCATAAGCAACCCCACCAATCTTTCTCATAATTTGGTATGGTCCTATATAACAAGGACCAAGCTTACCTTTCTTGCTGAATCGCATGACTCCCTTCATAGGGGGGACCTTAAGAAATACCCAATCCTTAACCTCGAATTCTAAATCTCTCCTTCCAATGTCGACATAGTACTTTTGGCAACTCAGAGCTATCTTAAGTCGCTCCATAATGATCTTTACTTTATCCATCGTCTGATGAACAAGGTCAGTCCCAAACAACCAGGTTTTACCCACTTCATACCACCTAATTGGTGACCTGCATCTCCTCCCATAAAGTTCTTTAAAAGGAGCCATCTGTATACTAGAATGGTAGCTATTGTTGTAGGCAAATACTATCAACGGTAAATAATCTTCCCAACTACCCTTGATGTCAATCACGCAGTCCCTCAACATATCCTCAAGGGTCTAAATAGTGTGTTCAACTTTCCCATCAATATGAGGGCAAAAGGAGGTACTCAGGTTCACTTGGGTGACTAAACCCCTCTGAAAAAATTGCCAAAACTGCAAAGAAAATTGCATACCTCGGTCGAATATAATAGACATCGAAGCACCATGCAAATAGACTATCTCTCAAATGACAACGTAGCATAGTCATCCCCTAAATAATTCATACGTATTGGAAGAAAATAAGCGAACTTGGTCATCCGATCTACAATCACCCAAATGGAGTCATATTGGTTCCGGGACTTCAGAAGCCCCGTAATAAAGTCCATGTTAATCATCTCCCACTTCCATATAGGCAGAGCTATCCCTTGGTAAGTGCCACCTGGACTCAAATATTTAACCTTGACTTGTTGACAATTTAAACACTTAGAAACAAAATTAGCAACATCACGTTTCATATTTTTCCACCAATAAATTGTCTTAAGATCATGATACATTTTGTAGAGCCTGGGTGAACAACATACCTCAAAGTGTCAGCTTCATCAAGAATTCTTTCTCACAACCTATATACATTCGATACACATAGCCTACCTTGATTCCTCAAAATACCATCACCGCCAATTTCAAATGCCATAACCTTTTGTTGACCAACATCCCTTTTAATCTGCATCAGGATAGGATCTTTGGCCTGCTTTTCCTTGACCTCAGTACACAGGGAGGATTTATCTATCTCATGAATAATTACTCCCCCATCTTCAGAATCCTAAAGTCGAACTCCCAGATTTGCAAGTCGGTGAATATCTTTCACCATCTCTCTCTTTCCTTTCTCAACATGAGAAAGACTGTCTATTGACATCCTGCTAAGGGTGTTGGCCACCATATTGGCCTTACCCAGATGATAGTACATGCTCATATCATATTCTTTCAATAACTCCAACCATCGTCTCTGCCTGAGATTCAGCTTTTTTTGTGAGAAAACATATTGCAAATTTTTGTTATTAGAGAATATATCAACATGTACCTTATACAGATAATGATGCCATATCTTAAGCACGAATACCTCTGCTGCTAACTCCAAGTTGTGAGTGGGATAATTCTTCTTATGAACCTTTAACTATCTAGATGCATAAGCCACCACCTTACCATGCTATATGAGAACACACCCCAGTCCCAATTGGGATGCATCAAAGTACACCACAAAGCCTTTTGTGCCCTTAGGAAGAGTCAAAACTTGCGTGGTAGTCAACTTTTCTTTTAGTTTCTTAAAATAATTCCCACAAGAGTTATACCAAAAAAAATTTCACCTTCCTCTAAGTCAATTTAGTAAGTGGAGCAACTATGGAGGAGAAACTCTCTACGAACCTTCTGTAATACCCTGCCAAACCCAAGAAGCTTCGAATATCGGTTGGAGTTGTGGGTCTGGGACATTTTTTCAATGCCTCAACCTTTTGGGGGTCAACTTTAATCCCCTCACTAGAAAAATGTGCCCTAGGAAAGTAATAGAACTAATCTAGAATTCATATTTGGAAAACTTTCCATATAATTCATAATCTTTGAGGGTCTGAAGGATGATTCGGAGGTGATTGGCATGATCCTTGTCACTCTTAGAGTAAACTAGGATATCGTCTTTAAAGACTATGAAAAACAGATCTAGAAACTGATGAAACACCCTATTCATTAGGTCCATAAAAGCTGTAGGGGCATTAATCAGTCCAAATGGCATAACTAAGAACTCATAATGGCCATATTGGGTTTGGAAAACTATTTTGGGAATGTCAGCCTCCCTAACTTTTAACTGACGATACCCCGAATGAAGGTCTATCTTAGAGAAATATTTAGCACCTTGGAGTTGATCAAATAAATCATAGATTTTGGGAAGAGGTTATTTATTTTTAACTGTGACCTTATTGAGATGACGGTAGTCTATACACATATAGAGAGAGCTGTCTTTCTTGCGCACAAAGAGTACAGGTGCACCCCAGGGAGAGACACTAGGACGAATAAAGCCTTTATAAAAAAATCTTTCAGCTGTTCTTTTAACTCTTTCAGTTCAACATGAGCCATTCTGTATGGCAAAACAGAAATAGGCCGAGTGTCCGACAAAAAATCATTGCCAAAATTTATCTCCTTGAAGAAAATCTTTCAGCTATTCTTTCAACTCTTTCAGTTCATCATGAGGCATTCTGTATGGCAGAATAGAAATAGGTCGAGTGTCCGACAACAAATTAATGCCAAAATCTATCTCCCTGAAGAAGATCTTTAAGCTATTCTTTCAACTCTTTCAATTCAGCGTGAGGCATTCTGTATGGCAGAATAGAAATAGGCCGAGTGTCCGACAACAAATCAATGCCAAAATCTATCTTCCTATCAGGTGGTATACTCGAAAGATCATCGGGAATTTATTAACTATAAAGACAGACTGGAGGGAAAAACTTTTAGTATTGGAATCCTTAACCCGAATGAGATGATACAAATAACCCTTTGATATAAGCTTTAGGGCTCTAAGATAAGATATGAACTTCCCCCTAGGTGCTAAAGAATACCCCTCCCACTCTATCACTGGCTCATTTAGAAAGGAGAAAGTAACTTTTTAGTTTCTACAGTCTAAGGTGGCATAATACGAATAGAGCCAATCCATCCCTAAAATAGAATCAAAGTCAATAATATCAAGCTCCATAAGGTCTGTCATTATCACGATGACCGACAGATACCAAACAATTTCTATACACCCACCTAGCCACAATAGAGTCACCAACAAGAGTGGAAACAGAGAGGTTCCAAAATATTTTTAAGCTCAAAACCAAAAATAGCTTCCACATAAGGGGTCACATAAGATAAGGTAGACCCAGGATCAAGTAGCACATACACATCACAGGAGAAAATTTGTAATATACCTGTAACAACATTTGGCAAAGCCTCTGTATCTGGGCAGTTAGATAAAGCATATAACTAGTTGTGTCTACCTCTAGTGGCCAAAGTAGTATCCTTGGATGGTGGTGGAGATATGGAATTAGTTTGAGACTTAGCTCCCCAAATATTTCCTCTAACAGAGGGGCAGTCTTTTTTCAAAAGGACTTGTCTGACCATAAGTATAACACACGAGAGTATCATACTGACATCTTCCTGGGTGGTTCTTCCCATATGAATTACACGAAGGGTATTGCCTAAATGGTCGGGCCACACTTCTCTGGGACTGAGTACCTTGCACTCCCGACCTATTGTTAGACTGACAATTCTGAAACAGATCTACTGGAGGTCTGGGCAGACTGAGTATTACTCCAAAACTTTTTCTTAGACCACTTATTTCCCCAATTTCCACCTTGATGCTAACTGTTATTCTGATCTATAAACCTAGCTCTCTTAGCTTGCATTTCTTTTTCCTTTACCTCAGCGAGCCTCTTCTTCTGCTCTTCTACCTGCTGTATATGCACTGATAACCTGGAGAAGTCCATGTCCCTATTCAGCATTGCTCCCTTGAATTCTAACACCAAGTCCTCTAAGAGACCAGATGCAAACTCCTCATGTGAGCCCTCATGTTGCCCACTAACTCAGGAGCATAATGAGACAACTAAGTGAACTTCAATGCATACTCCTTAACACTCATCTTGCCTTGTTTCAGATTCATAAATTCCTCAGCCTTTGCCTCTATCAGTTCTTTAGGAAAGAAATGGTCCAAGAAAGTTTCTACAAACTCACCCTATACAAAAGGTTCAGTATCACCACCCTTCAAATCCTCCCACTCATTGTACCACTGGTTAGCCACGTCCTTTAACCGATAGGCTACTAACTCGACCCCTTCAACTTCGTTAGCAAGCATAACTCTAAAATTTTTTGACATTTCATTAATGAATCCTTCGGGGTCCTCCTCAACCTTTGTGCCAGTAAAGGTGGGTAAGTTTCTCCTCATGAATTGGCCAACCTGAGTAAGTTCAGATGAACCTGACACAGAACCCACATCTTCAAACCGATGAGTCTGAAAGGCCATTAGCTAAGCAATCTTATGGATGGACTGTCAGAACTTAGCATTCAAAACTTCCCTATAAGGAGGCTGAGGTGGATAACACCAGTCCATGGAGCCTGAGGTGGACTTGTCAGAACTGGAGGAACTCCTGGAGTAGCAACAAACTCTGGGGTACAAGCTCTATTATAGGTTTGCATCCCATGAGGAGGACGACATCCTTAGTTCTTGTGTTTTTTTTGTTGGTTCTGCGATGAGGCATGATAAATTTATGAAATATAGGGAATCATTAATTAGAGGACATTTAGACTCTATAGCATGGACTAAATCATGATAGAAAGACAGACATTCCTAAACGCCTAGTAGCTTCCTCCTTATAAGTGTGGCGCGCTACATATCCATAAAAAGGAATCTATGCGATGCAAATTAGTACACACCCTAGGACCATGAACGGTGCTATAATACCAAGTTTGTCATGACCCAAAATAAGGCCCAGGCCGTGACGATCATCCCAACTCATGAAGCCCCAAGAGTCTTTCTCTTACTGGTAATCATGTACACATTCATATACAGTAAGGAAAAATTGAAGACATAATAAAACGAAAACATGGCCATGCTTTTAATTCAACAGAACAATACGAACATACGTTTAACCAAAAACTCAAACCATCTACTACAAGTCTGCAAAATCTTTATTAAAACCAAAAACAACAGTTGTCTGAAATCGGGACAAGGCCTCTGATCGAACCATGAACAAAAACCAAATGAGATCAACATAAGTGAACAAGACGACTTTCGAAGTAAGGAAGGTTCACCAACTCTGAATGTCTGACAAAAATCTACTATTTAGCAGGACTACTAGACTGGGCCTCAGAACCTAGAATATAGGAGGTCAATACAGATGTACTGGTATGCAGAGTAATCCAAAATAACATACTTTTATACAATATAAGTGAGAGAAATTTATAAATCATTTTACATATGATATAGGAAAACACATAGGCATACTTAAAAGACTTGAAACAATTCTTTGAAATCATGACTCACTCTTTTTCTTACTTCTGAGCTAGATAGTATACCCTATAAGTCTAGTACCCACGGGTTGTATGGGTCCACCATTAACTCATGGCCAAGCACCCATATCAAAGTTTGCCTCAAGGATATGGGTCCAACATAATAGTCTAGTATACCAGTGTCTCAAGGACAAGTATACATTGGCCTTAGCCAATCGTATCACCCAAATTGGCTAAACTCGATTTCCAATAATAAGCCCTTACACTTAAACACCTTCTTTAGGTAACCATATATCTCTCTTTAAGCCTATTTTAAAAATCTTTAAACATGAATCTTTCTAAAAAAGTTGTCTAATGTCTGAAAACGTTCTTTAGTCTAGCCTGGTCTACGTCTATAGTGACATTTATCTGATTTGGTATCGTCATACCAAGACTTACAAGTCGTATAAGCCATACAGTATTATGTTATGGTATTTTTATCCAAAACTTATTATTTGGACCACCCAATCATTCAAATAGTAAAAGAGAATTTATATATCGAAATTCATGAATACTTATGCAAAGATTCTCTCTTTTAATTCACAAATATGTGGTGGTCGATTACTTTGTAGGAAACCATGCAATTCTTTTAATAATCATCTTTAACATTTACAAACCAGAAAATACTTGTAAAATATGAAAGAACCCTCTCTTCAATTCACATCCAAGATCAATTTCATAAACAACATTAAAACTCTTATCTTATGCTCTCAATAATGTAATTTCACAACCCACAACATGTAAAGTTAAGAAGTATCATACAAAGAGAGGGAAAAATTCATTATTCATGCTCTCAATTCATATTTCAAAACTAAAAACACACACATATATATATACACGAGTAAAATTAAAGTTTAAGGGAAGGCCTCAAGACCAAAACTCTACATCATTGGAAGGGTTCACAATGCATACTTTCTAATGTAATCAAAAGCCCTTCATAAATACATAATTTCTCAATATTTAAAATATTATTAAAAATGATTTCACCATGCCCATGTAGTTTAGGAAATACCCACGTACCTTAGATTACTTAGTTCGAAGAATCAAACCCAAATCTTGACTCGTTTCTTGGAAATTTTAAACTTAAAGGTTGATTCTTGATCTTTGAGAAAGGAGTTGGGGTTTTGTTTTGAAGAAATTTGAGTAACTTTTGGCATAATATGCCCTAATCACGACTTAATTATGTGTTATGGCTAGGATAGAATGAGGGAAAAGATCAAAATACCATCCTGGACCCAAAAAAGTCATTTAGACGAACAGGGCACCCGACGCGTTAAGCGACGTACCACGTCGGTCCCTACCGACGTGATTTCTATTGTGAAGCATTGATATCATATTGATCCACTATTTTGATCATCTAAACATGTCTCAAATGTCGTTCAAAAAATTCAAAACTCCCCCAAAACTTCCCTTTTACACCCCTGCACATGAATCAACTTTCAAATTTATGTCTCGGGTTCGGGAAGGTCAATTTGAAAATTGTTGAAGTTAAAGGCTCAAAATATGACTAAGTCTTTTTAACACTTAGGGAAATTTTAGGTTGTAAGCTCTCTATGCATGCTTCTAATAGTGGTATTAAGTCGAGAATGCTACGAGGTGTTACACCTCAAAACTGCAATAATGTAAGGATCTACATGGATAATACTCGTGTCAGAACAAGAAAAATATGATTATACTGTTAGAACAAAAAAATTCAAACTCTATCTGTAACTCACTAGAGGCCTGCAAAATAAAGAGAAGATATGTTCAAATGAGATATCCAACAAAAACATAAAGGATTATAATCGTCTCAAATAAAGCTTTTTATAAAAATAAAACAACTACAGAGACATGCTAGTCAGGTAAAAGAAACAAGCAATCAAGTATTCTTGGGTCAATGATAATATCTTGGAGAAAATAAAAGTAATCCCACATGATATAGCCATAAACTCTTTGAATACATGTGCTAAAATCTAGACAAATGATATGCCCAATACACAATAAAGGATGAAGCTACAACGTAGTCACTGAATATTAGTGCTAAAAGTAAGTTCATCATAGCAACATATTTGTGTCCTAATACTGTTATAAACCAAGAGAATATCAGGTTTTATGTAGCCTCACTATCATTTTTCTTACCCTCAAATTGAACCACAACTGTATTTTCTATCCTCAAACTGAAGAGCCACTCTAAACAAAACTCATAAATGTAACTATACTAGTGTCATTAAATTAATTGCCTCAACCTAAGATAAGAGGAGAAAGTCAATCTTACTTGAATCAAAGACCTAAACTTGAGTTAGGTCAACGGAACGAATTGCAACTCTAACCTCTTAATTATCTCTTCTGATCACTTTCCAAGGTAATGAAGTATTACAAAATCATTCAACTTCTTTCTTATCCAAATTTTACCAAAACAACCATAGTACAGTAACTCATTATTCTAAAAATAATAAATATACCTCGCCTCTCCTTCTCCATACCATGAAAAGAAGGGATGACATAACAAAAGGAGAGACTACGAGCCACTTAGGATTCTTCTCATGTTCCTTGGCTCCAATGGACTCTATTATAAATGAACAAATCAAGGATTGAAAAAAAAAAAGAAAAGAACAGAGATAGGGTGGGACGAGAAAGAAAGATAAGATTCAACAAAAAGTAAGCATTGTGATAGCTAAAATACAGGGATTCATAGGAGAATCTGAGGTTTTATCAGCAGGACGGGAGTTTTTATAGAGAAAACTTGAGTAATCAGCTATGCGGGTAGATTAGGGAAGAAGATGAAAATAAAATTCAATTTGGAAAATTGTATTATTATGCAATTTCTAATCATTACTATAGTATATACAGTATTTGTAGTAACCAACTTTCCTGCTAACTAACAACCACTTATCCAACTAACAGCTCAACTAATCAACTAATCAGTTATGATGACTCAGCCAACTAATGATGACTCAGCTAACTACTAATCATTGCATTACAATATTCTCATAGTAGTACTCCCTTGTAATAAGAGATCCTTGACCTCAAGGAACAAAATAAGGGAACCTATTCTTAAGGATGGTTGCAAACTCCCAAATAGCATAATCTATAGATAAACCTTGCCACTTGACTAATACCATGGCAACAACCATAGTTTATTTCTTAACCATTCTCTTCTATTGGGTTCAATTGGTGTGAATGAAAAATGGAGGGACACAATCCTTCGAGGAAAATACGCACTGTTTCAGAAAAGGGATCACTGTTCAGATGGTTGTGACTATTCAGAGAAAGACACAATGATTCGATTGGACAGACATGACTATTCCAAAGGATACACCTTTACGAATGAACCATTGCCTCCTTTCCGAAGGGGCACTTCATGACTATATAAATTTACATTTTTCCACCGGTTTAGTATGAAAAATTTCTGCATTGAAAATCACCTTTCTACTTCTAAAAACTCTTTGTAATCATCTCCTGTTGAGTGAGTTCAAAGAAAATCAAAAGGCTTAAGGTACCGCTACATTCTGATTGTAAAGCCATTTTATCATGGGATAAAAATTTTGAAACCTCGGGTACTTGAGGGGAATTATTTTTTTAAGGACACTCTGTGAATTCGGAGGACTTGGCTTATTCTGCTTTATCTTTTTCTTTAAAATAAAATAACACACTTCTTTGATAGTTCATATTGAACTTGTGTTGAAGGTGTTGAAAAACTTCATAAGTGTTCTTGATTTAATCTTGACCTTGTGTTGAAGTTGTTTTGACATAATACAGATTGTGTACTCGAAACAACAATCGTATGGAAATAAATTTGGAAAAAATTTTGTTTTGCTTGTTTTGTGAAATTTTGTTTTCACTAAGGTTTTTTTTCCATAATTTATATTGCTTGGTTTCTGGAGATTAATGCTTTAAGATTTCTACTCCGTTTGAACTTAACAAGTGATTTGAAGAAATAAAATCTTCATCACAAGTTAAAGGTCATTCGATTAACGATTGGAAGACATAAAAACTTCATCATTAAACTAGAAACAAGTAGTATTTATGAGTTGCTACGAACTTGTAATAAGTATAATTCTATACTAAAGTTGACTATCTTTTTGTGACAGGAAAAATGACTACAGAAGGTCATGTTGATGGCGTGACAAATGTGGCACTAACTAGTATTGCCATAAGCCCTCGCACAAATGTGTTGACTGCTATGGAACTAACGAAAAAGCTCAAAAAATCTTTTGGAGTTGATTTCAAGAGGTGGAAACAAAAGATGTTCTTCTATTTAACAACCGTATGTATTCAAAGGTTTATTTTAAAAGATTCTCTAGAAGTGCTCGAAGGAACTTCGGACCAGGAGTGATTCGTTATAATAGAGGCATGGAAACATTCTGATTTCCAATGTAGGAATTACATCCTAAGCAGCCTCCAAGATGACTTGTACAACGTCTACAGCGTAATGAAGACATCTAAAGAATTCTGAAATCCACTAGAAAATTAATACAAGACTGAGGATACAGGAACTAAGAAGTTCTATGTTGCGCGATTCCTAGAGTTAAAAATAAACGGCAACAAGACTGTTGTTCCTCATGTACAGGAGTTGTAAGTCATCATCCACAATCTCTTTACAGAAGGTATAAATTTAATGAATACCTTATTTGAACATGTTAAAAATGTTCTTAATGTTCATATAAACTTTGTTGTAGGTTTGGTTGTGAATGAGGTATTTCAAGTAGCTGCAATAATTGAGAAGTTGCCACCTTTGTGGAAGAACTTCAAGAATTAATTGAAACACAAATGAAAGGAGATGATAGTCGAAGACCTCATTATAAGACTGCGTATTGAAGAATATAACAATCCATAGAGAAGAGGTCTAAAGGAAATTCTACAATAAATGGAGCTAATATTATAGAAGACGACCCCTACAACTCTAAGAAGTGGAAGAAAGCAGGACAATAAAGAAATTAGCCTAAGAAGAAATTCAAAGAGAAGTGCTTTAATTATAGCAAGATTGGCCACAAGTCTACTGATTGTCGTTCCCTAAAGAAAGGCAAAATAAAGGATGAAGAAAATATGGCTGAATCCAAGAACGAAATGGATGATCTATGTCCCATGCTTTCAGAATGTAACTTGTTGGGAAATTCTCGAGAATGGTTCTATGTGCCATGCTTTTGAAATATAACTTGGTGGGAAATCCTGAAGAATGGTGGATGGATTCTGGTGCCACCTGACACATATGTGAAAATAAAGAGTTGTTGGCCGCGTTCGCTCCGGCTCAAGGCAAAGAGAAGATTTATATGGCAAACTCTGCAACTACAAAAGTTGAAGGGATAGGAAAGGTATGCTTGAAAATGACTTCAGAAAAAGTGTTGACTCTCAACAATGTCCTGTATGTACCAGAGTTAAGAAAGAACTTGATTTTTGTATCACATCTTGACAAAAATGGATTCAAATGTGTATGTGTTTTCGGAAAAGTTGAAATTAACAAAGGAGAAGTGTACATAGGAAAAGGCTATCTCACTGAGGGCCTCTATAAGATGAATGTAATGATTGTTGAAATTAATAAAAGTTTTGTTACTTCTTACTTACTTGAGTCTAATGATTTATGGAATGAAATATTAGGACATGTCAACTACAAAACTTTGCAAGAACTGATTAACTTAGAAGTTTTGCCAAACTTTGAGCGCAATAGATCAAAATATCAAACATGTGTGGAATCAAAGTATGCTAAGAATTCGTATAAGTCCGTTGGAAGGAATTCCAATCCCTTAGACTTAATATACACTAACATTTATGATATGAAGTCAACACCATCTTGTGGTGGAAAAAAGAATTTTATAACTTTTATTGATGATTGCACTAGGTACTATTATATCTATTTACTAAATAGTAAGGATAGATGTGTTTAGGAAATATAAAACAAAAGACGAAAACCAGTTGAGAAAAAGATCAAAACAATAAGAAGTAATAGGGGCGGAGAATATGAATCTCCCTTTGCAGAAATATGTGTAGAGAATGGAATTGTCCATCAAACAACGGCCCCGTATTCACCTCAATCTAATGGAATTGCAGAAAGAAAAAACCAAACCTTAAAGGAAATGATGAATGCCTTACTCATAAGTTCAGGTTTACCGTAAAAATTATTGGGAAAAACTATCCTTACCGCTAATGAATACTCAATAGAGTGCCCCACAGCAAGACACTATCAATTCTATATGAAAAATGGGAATGAAGGAAATCCAACTTGAAATATTTCAAAGTGTGGGGGTGTCTAGTAAAAGTTCAAGTTCCTATGCCTAAAAGGGTGAAAATAGGACCTAAGACAGTGGACTGTGTGTTCATAGGTTATGCTAAAAGTATAAATCTTGTTGATTTTTGGTTCATAAATCCGAACATTCGGATATCCATGAAAATATGGTAATTGAATTAGATAATGCTAAATTCTTTAAACATATTTATCCGTATAAAACTAGACATGAACAATCTAGTGAAGGGTCCAAACTACCTTGAGATAAACCAAGTGAGGAAGTACATAATGATGAGAATCCAAGATGTAGCACACATCAAAGAACGTCAACTTTGTTTGGATCAAATTTTGTAACATTTCTCTTAGAAAATGAGCCTCAAACATTTAAAGGAGCGATGGCATCTTCAGACTCATCCTTTTGGAAAGAGGTAGTCAATAGTAATATTGATTTAAGCTTAAGAAAAGTTGGTTGATATTCCTCCAGGAAATAAACCATTAGGCTCTAAATGGATCTTCAAAAGGAAAATAAAAGCGGATGGTACTATTAACAAATATAAGGTAAGACTTGTAGTAAAAGGCTTTAAATAGAAGGAAGACCTTGATTACTTTGATACATACTCACCTATAATAAGAATAATGTTAATTCCAATGTTAATTTCCTTGGTGGCGGTATATGGTCTTGAAATCCATAAAATGGATGTGAAAACAACATTTCTAAATGGAGAATTGGAGGAAGAAATTTACTTGGAACAACCTGAGAGTTTCATGGTTCCAGGAAAATAAAATAAGGTGTGTAAACTTGTTAAGTCACTCTATGAACTAAAACAAACACCTGAACAGTGGCATGCGAAGTTTTATAAAACCATGTTGGCAATGGGTTTAAGATAAATGAATGTGATAAATGTGTTTACATTAAAGACACTTCAAATCACAAGGTCATTGTTTGTTTGTATGAGGATGATATGTTGATCATTAGTAGAGACATTTCTGACATAAATTCTATGAAATGAATGCTTGAGAGCAAGTTTCATATGAAAGACCTTGGAGTTGTGGACATGATCTTAAGAATAAGAATACATAGAACTCCACAAGGTTTGGAATTGTCACAGTCTCATTACATCGAAAAGGTACTTGATAAATTCAAGTATTTGGAATTTAGTATTGCTAAGACTCCGTTGGATGTGAGCTTTACACTTCAAAAAAATGAAGGTAAAAGTGACTCACAGTTGGACTACGCAAGAGTGTTGAGATGTGTAATATATATCATGAATTATACATGGCCAGATATAGCATGTGCTATTAGTAAGTTGAGTCAGTATACGAGTAATCCTAATAAAACTCATTGGATGGAAATGAAAAGAGTTTAAGGTATCTTAAATACACTCAAGACTATGTTTTGCATTATAGTAAATATCCAGCAGTACTTGAAAGATATAGTGATAAAAATTGGATCACCGGATCGAATGAAGAAAAATCCACGAGTGGATATGTATTTACTATAGGTGGAGGAGAAGTCGATTGGAAATCATCCAAAAAAACATGTATTGCTCGTTCTATAATGGAATCAGAATTTATCGTATTAGATAAAGTTGGTGAAGAATCAGAATAGCTCCGAAACTTCTTAGAAGATATTCCTTATTTTCCCAAACCATTGACACTAATATGCATACACTGTGATAGTCAAACAGCGATAGGTAGGGCAGGGATCATGATGTACAATAGTAAATCTCATCACATAAGACAGAGAATAATACCATTAGAGAACTTCTCTCTAGTGGAATTATCACTGTTGACTATGTAAAGTCATAGGATAATGTGTTGGATCCATTTATAAAAGGCCTATCTAGAGAAGGAGTTAAAAGGACACCTAAGGGAATGGGTTTACGACCTAGGATAAGTCATCATGGCGGTAACTCTACCTAGAAGACTGGAGATCCCAAGAGCTAGGTTCAAGGAGATCAAACAAAGTTGTGTCTGATAGGTTTAACATTGTCAATATACCAGTCCATTCTCATGAAGTAGACAACGTTTAGCAAACAAGGATAATACTTATGGTGTGAAGTCTTTTAATGATTATCTAAATTTGGCATATTTGACCAAATAGTTTAATATATAGGATTGAACATTTAGAAATCACCTATGTGAGCTCTCATGAGACTGGGAAGTTCATTGCTGAAACAAACAAAATCGTGAAAACCATAAACATAAAAGATTGGTTATGTGACTGTGTTGTCTAGGTGTACATTAAAGCTCGATGATTCAAAGATATTAAATTTACCGATTGACCGAGTGCATCCGATGCATGTTCACTACAAAAAGCTCAAAGGGAAACCCACTTATCCAGATGCAATCAATCTTTGCTTGTTGATCACATACTTATCCGTAAAGTTTTATAAAGAATAGCCATTCTTCATTCATGTAGGGGATTATTGGGTTCAATTGGTGTGAATGAAAAATAGAGGGACACAATCCTTTGAGGAAAAGACACACCATTTTGAAAAAGGGATGACTATTCAGATGGTTGTGACTGTTCAACAAAAAGACACAATGATTCGACTGGACAAACATGACTGTTCCAAAGGATACACCTTTCCAAATGAACCATTGCCTCCTTTTCGAAGTGGAATTTCATGGCTATATAAACTTGCATTTTTCCACAGGTTTAGTATGAAAAATTTCTACATTGAAAATAACTTTTCTACTTCTAAAAATTCTTTGTGATCATCTTCCATTGAGTGAGTTCGAAGAAAATCAGAAGGTTTGAGGTACTGCTATATTCTGATTGTGAAGCCATTTTATCCTGGGAGGAAAATTCCTCAACCTCAGGTACTTGAGGGGATTTATTTCCTTAAGGACACTCCGTGAATTTGGAGCACTTGGCTTATTTTGCTTCATCTTTTTTCTTTAAAATAAAATAACACACTTCTTTGATAGTTCATATTGAACTTGTGTTGAAGATGTTGGAAAACTTCATAAGTGTTCTTTATTTAATCTTGAACTTGTGTTGAAGTTGTTTTGACATAATACAGATTATGTGCCTGAAACAACATCCTCTGTAGCACAGACTCAGGATTTGGGCAACGGGGATCAACAATATTAGTGGTATGGGATAGGAAATTTGGTCTGGAATAGCATTACATTTCTTGAGTAGAGATATGTGGATAGTAGGATGAATCTTAATAGATGTGGGAAACAAAAGAGTGTAAGCAACAAGTCCAACTCTTTTAATAATTTGAAAGGGGCCATAGTATTTTGCTGCAAGTTTGTGGAAAGGATGTTGAGAAATAGTGACTTGTCCATAAAGTTGCACCTTAAAATAAACCTAATCCCCAACTACAAAGACCCTGTCTTTCGTGATCTGATTTCTCAAATCATAAAGGCGCCTACCTTATCCTACCAGTAGGCAAGCCAAACCATAGCCCGGATAATATATAAAGGGATAACAAACAGGAACCAAAAAAGATCGCGTATAATGATAGAAGTAATAATAGTATGTAAGAACCTAGAAGGAAACATATATAATGTATCAAAACGAGAGAAGAAAGAAAGGACAAAATATACAAATGGATCCCTCCCAAGACCTGGTAAGGTCAGTACTAGATCCACTACTAAAAGATACTCAGAGTACTAGACAAAATCTAATATATACACAACATAAACAAGCAGTCTCGAGTACAAAAGTCTAAAATAGAGTAGATAGAAAAGGATTAGCCTCGGACGATAGTAAGTTCACCCTGCTCTGAATCAGTATGGACAGGTAGGAACCACGTCAATACCGATTGCTATTACCTGAATCAACATCAGAGAAAACATGTAGAAGTGTAGTATGAATACTAAAGCATGGGTACTCAGTAGGCATTATCGACCGATTGAGCTCAATATAGAAAAAGTATAACTATAATGTAAAGGTGTAATCTAAGTTAACAGTAGATAGGGATAGAAAGATAAACAACTACCAAGCTATACAAATGCGGTAAGGGAATAAACATAAGCAATACAGAAAATAAATGATGCAGTAATAACAGAAAAATCAAACATAACCTAATTGGGCCCCCATAAGCCCATTGGGAACATTGAAGAAGGCAATTAACCCAACCGTACCCCCATAAGCCGGTGAGACACAAAAGAAGTAATTAAAGAAAATAAACATAAATAATTTGTAACTGAACTGATCTTAAGAAATCATAGTAGTCATCCATATTTGCACCGAGCTTAAACTAGCACCAATAGGTAGTAATGAGAGGCAGGGCGCTGGGCTTGAACTGGTAGTGGTGGATAATAACAAGAGGCCATATACCGGATTCAAACTAAAAATAGTGGATAACAATGAGAGGCCGCATATACAATATACAATAGAACTCATAATCAGATGCCAAACTCAAACCAGAACTCAGCGGAACCACACCTCCCAGAACAACCATAATTAGTATTAGAATTCCCAAACTATTACAACTAGATGCCGGACTTGAACCAAAACTCATAATAACCTTATCCAACTGTAATATTAAAATCCAAGCTATACCATAGCCAATGCCAAAGTGGTACGAAAAGTCACAACCAATAATAGAAGTAAAGTATATGTTGTATCTAAACCGAAACTAAAATACATTTAATTAACCATTCTCACATCTTAATTAAAAAGGAGAAAAATTCAAGGGTTCACAACTTAATTCCAGGTCCTAAAGGAATAGATGCTACATCATACTGAGAGATAAGCTCAATGTAAAGGTAGAGTAAGCCTAGCCTACCTGGATGCCAAAGCTAAAATATCTTTTCACAAAGCCTCCAGATAATGCCACTAAAACCCAAACTTGAATAACTTGATGTGGATAATTAATTTCTCTCTCAATGACCAACTATAACATTGGTGGATATCTTGCAAAACTACTCTTAATAGTATAAATATAAACATGTTCTGTATATGCATAACAATATATCATATAAGTAGTATATAATGAGGCTCTATACACATTTAGTGGATTACTTATGTATATGCACACAGTTGCCAGCATTTATGTATTAAATATGCCATTTAGTGGCTTTTTACCTAACCACTCAACACTAATACCTCCTGCCATTTCCACTTAACAATTTAACTTGACACTTAATGTGACATATGTTACATATGTACACTTAGGGGTCGTTTGGTGTGAGGGATAAGAGTAAATAATCCCGGGATAAAATTTTAATGCCTCACAATTGCTTGTTTGGTTGTACAACTTGGGATAACTTATCCCAGAATTATTAATTAGTACCGGAATAAGTTATCCCTCCCTCATGGTGGTATAGTAATACCATGATAAGTTATTCTTGGTTAAAGCAATTAAAATGACAAAAGTACCCCCATAAACCCTTTTTTATAATCACTTTTCACATTCATGCACATTCACAATATTTTTAATACCATTTATAATAACATTCACAACCTCCACTACTCGTTATTTTATGACAAATCTTCATATATTTTATTTAAAAATTACTCTATATAAATATATTTTTTATTATGAATATATTACATGTTAAATTTATTTGACTAATTATTATGTTTATTTATATATTTTGATTTCTCTTAAGAATAATAAAAATATTGACTCCATTGTTGAATTACATATTTTAAATTAAATAATTTTTTAATCACTTGAAAATTGATATTGTATATATTAATTAAAATGAATTTTAATATTTTATAGTATATTAGTGATATGTGTTTAAATGAAGTGACATAAACAACAAATTCTCTTTTACTTTAACAAATTTAAACTAAAAGTTTTATTTCAAACTAAATAAGATGTAGTAAGATTTTTTTTTAAATACAGACGGCATAATCATGAAAAAGGCACACACAAAAAAATTAAGCTAAATAAGTTGAAAGTTTTATTTTTAAATACACACGACATAATCATGGAAATTCACATACACAAAAAATTAAGCTACATAAGATGGAAGTTTTATTTTTAAGAATGAATATTGAAAGTTTGAAAAGAAATTATATGATAAAAGCTAAATAAGATGGAGGGTATGTTTGTAATCAATTAACTTATTCTTAGAAATTATACCATGCATATTATTTTGAATACAACAAACCAAACACTCAATAAGAAATAATTCTAGCATAATTAATCCCAGTATAACTTATCCCAGCATAACTTATCCCATCATAATTAATCTTAACATAACTTGTATTCAAATCAAACGACCCCTTATATATCTATTAATCATCAAGTTTAATCTCATTATGTATATACTCGGGTATTGCATAGGTTCATGGTAAAATAAATATAATATTTAGAATATACATAATTAATAGAAAATTATTTCTAATAAAATCTCTATTATATATTAATAATATTTTAACATATCTAGATTTACTATCTCCACTTAAAATATTAATAGACTATAACAAGTTATTATAAAGTAATATATACATACCATAACTAAAGAATTTTTATAAAGTTAAAACTATTATAGAAGGGTAATAAATTGTATTTCTACCAAATACCAATTTAAATTAAATAATCCATAATATATTAGATATTACTAAAATTCTCAAACGAACCACTTGAGAGCTGAATTATCAGTCCCAGCAAGTCAAAAATAACTTGGGCAGTTATAGAAAAGCACTGATATCGAAAATGAGTTAAAATATAGAAAAATGACCATGAGGTTTATTACAATATCCACTACTAAAAGGACTTTTGTCCGCGAAAGTAAAGCATAAGGACATAACTGAGAGCTCAAACAGGTAGGAGTACTGGGTGTCCATATCAGGCTTGGGAGGAAGGACAAGTCAGTTGGTCAGAACCATATTCGAAAACTCGCAAACCATAGAGATGGAGTCAAGCGATGGACTCTCAGCATTAACATCCCGAACATATGCAAGACATGACTCATAACCCTTCAATATCTGTCTCTTAGCCTAATGTAAGAAATAATCCCCATTGGCGCGCGACTAACAGAGCCCTGCTACACAACTGGGGATACGCCAAGCAAGGCTAAAGTAACGGTCTTAGCAAAATAATCCAAAACTGCATGGCAAGGAGATAACCAATCTATGCCTAGAATCATATTGAAATCTACCATATCTAGGGCAATAGATCAACCTGAGTATCAAACTCCCTAACGGTCACCAAACAAGATCTATATACTCAATCTACTACTGAAGAATCACCCACAGTGGTAGCTATACACAATAGCACAGATAAAGACTCCAAAAATAAACCTAACCGCGATGTAAAATAAGTAGAAATATATAAAAATGTGGAACCGGGATCAATCAATGCAGAAGCTGGTTGATGGCATACGAAAATTATACCTGTGATTATAGCATCCAAAGACTTAGTCTTATATTTACCTAGTACAACACATAAATGACCCTGTCCACTACTGGACTGGGTACCAGTCCGACCACCTCTAGAACCCTGGGGACCATCCCCATGGCTCTATGTATCACCCTTACCTAATGGCTGTACTAACCTGATTGGTTGTGTATTTAAAATTGAAGGCTCTATCATTTCATGCTGAAGACAATCACGAGCAAAATGACCAACAACCTTGCAGTCATAACATGCTCTGAGCACCCTGTTCTATCTTGAAGGTCTGGCAGATCTGCAATGACCTCCCTGACTCAATGATCCTGACTGAACACCTCTCTGTAGCTAGTTCCTTCTTTAACCACTAGAACTACAATGGCAGGGCTGATCCTTATCTGATATTTAAGGCAATGCCTAAATCGGATGACTAGGTTAACCCTGATGTTGAGAAGGCTGCTGCTGGGGGTACCTAACATGAAGTCCTCGACTTGTGAACTATAACCATTGTGGCTCCCACTGTAACTATCCTAATAACGAGGTCTCTTATAACTGCTCTACTGGGCGTCACGATCTATATCCTATATAGAATAAACATGCTCAACTATTTCAGAAAACAACTTCCTTGAACTCATAAAAACTTTGTGTATCCCTATGAAATGATAATCTCATTCCCCTAACAAAGCATCGAATCTACTCATACTCCATAGGAAGAATCATAGTGGGGTGTCTATCCAACTCATGAAATCTTACCTCATACTCAGCCATAGACATAGAACCCTGTCTCAATGTTGTAAACTCATCTCAAAGATGATCACGCATGTTGCGGGCAGATACTTCCCCAAGAAAGCCTCAAAGAACTAAGCCCAAGTCACCGATGTAGATCAACTGGCCTAGAATCAAGATAACCTCTCCACCACATCCTTGCTGTCATGTCTAACTGATTAGAAATAAAGTCCACTCCTCGTGCCTCAACCAACCCTAAATTTTGTAACCTCTTCTCACAACTGGATAAAAAGTCATTAGCATTCTCTCCTGGGTCCTAACAAACCTTGGTAGAGTGAATCTCAAAAATAGGCTCAGCATCTTCTGCTTCTATGAAGACATATCTGGCTGGGCTACTGCCATTTGTGGGACTACCAATTTTTGTAGAACCTCTACCCTTGGCATTATTACCATAGGCTGTACCCCTAAATCAACACCACTATGTGTTGTTAGTTGAGCTTCTTTGGTCGGTGGGCCACCAACTAACCCCAAAAACTATACCAATGCATCTTAAAGGATTAAAGAGTGTATAAAACTAGGTAAATCCTAGGCTTCTCCTTGGCCCACCTGCTGTTATGGTGGAATACCCAGAGTTCTCTTAGTCTCAGAAGCTATGGAGGGATCAGGTGATGGATCCCTGCCCTGATTTCAAACTGGAGTTGCTGCTCTATCCTGCCCCTGACCTCTAGGTTGACCTCTACCCCTAATCAAAACTCTAGAAGTAAACATGAGGTCCCAATCCCCATCTTCCGCTCCTCGCATTCTAGCCATCTGCGTAAAGAATTAACTAATAAAGATTAAAAACAAACTTAGACCTAATGTATGGAAATGGATCAAAAAAATGAGATTATTCCCTAAAAATGACCCACAACCTCCCGAAGATAGGATACAGATGTTTATTTACCAATTCATAGGACTCTACTAAATATTGGCTCTAGTAACAATAGTATCGGTGAATCCTAGGCTCTGATACCAAGCTGTCACAATCAGATTTCTCAAGTTATGATCGCGCCTACCTTATCCTAGCAGTACATAAGCCAAGCTATAGCCTTAAATAATAGGTAACAGGCTAATAGGAAGAAACCAAAAAAAATCGCATATAATGATAGCAATAAGAATAGTATGTAAAAACAATAAGGAAAGATATATAATATATCAAAATAAGAGAAGAATGAAGGACAAATATACAAATGGATCCCTCCCAAAACCTATTAAGGTCGGTATTAGAGCCACTACTAAAAGATACCTAGAGTACTAGACAAAATCTAATAAATACATAACATATATACGCAGTATCGAGTACAAAAGACTAAAACTAGAGTAGATAGAGAAGGATTAGCCTTAAACAATAGTAGTTACCGAATCAGTACAGAAAGATAGGAACCACACCAACACCGACTACTAGTTACCGAATTTACATTAGAAAAAAAATGCAAAAGTGTAGTATTAGTACCAAAGCAATGAGTACCCAGTAGGCATTATCTTCCGACTAAGCTTAATAAAAAAAAGTATAACTACAATGCGAGGGTGTAATCTAAGTCAATAGTAGATAGGGATAGAAAGGTAAACAACTTCCAAGCTATAGAAATATGGTAAAGGAATAAATTTAAGTGATACAGAAAATAAACAACCAACTAATAACAAACAAATTAAACATAACCTAACTAGGGCCCCATAAGCCCGCTAGGTACACTGAAGAAGACAATTAATCCAACCGCACCCCCATAAGCCGGAGGGACACACAAGAAGTAATTAAAGAAAATAAACATAAATAATTTGTAAATAAAACAATCCTAAGAAATCATAGCAGTCATCCAGAGGTGCACCAGTCTTGAACTAGCACCAATGGGTAGTAATGAGAGGCCAGACACCGGGCTTAAATAGGTAGTAGTGGATAATAACTAAAGGTCATATACTAGATTAGAATAAAAATAGTTGGTAATAATAAGAGGCCATATATATGATATACAATAGAACTCATAATCAAATGCCAGACTCGAACCTAAACTCAGTGGAACCACAACTCCTAGAACAACCATAATCAGTACCAAAACTCCCAAACCATCACAACTAGATACCGGACTTGAACCAGAACTCATAGTAACCATACCCAACTATAATATTAAAATCTAAACCATACCATACCAATGCCAAAGTGGTACAAAAATTTACAACCAATGACAGAAATAAAGTATATGCTGAATCTAAATTGGAACAAGAATAAATTTAATTAACTATTTGAATATGTTAATTAAAAAGGAGAAAAATTCAAGGTTTCACATCTTAAAGGGATAGATTCT
Source organism: Capsicum annuum (assembly GCF_002878395.1). Taxonomy (NCBI): domain Eukaryota; kingdom Viridiplantae; phylum Streptophyta; class Magnoliopsida; order Solanales; family Solanaceae; genus Capsicum; species Capsicum annuum. Next base: position 160,628,943 of record NC_061115.1, on the reverse strand, counting down.
ACATCATACCAAAAGACAAACTACCAAAATTTACTAAAACAGGGTCTTAACCGGATAAATAAGGCATGTTACATATATTAAACGGAATGCAACTTCAAGTACTTATCCAAAATGAGCATAATAGTACATAATTTTGGTAAATAAGCTCAATCTAAAGGTAGGATAAGCCTAGCCTACTTGGATGCCAAAGTTAAAATGTCTTTGTGCGAAGCCTCCAGATTGTGCCACTAAAATTCGAACTTAAATAACTTGATGTGGATAATTAATTTCTCTCTCAATGACCAACTATAACCTTAGTGGATATCTCGTAAAACTACTCTTAATACTATAAATATGAACAGGTTTTGTATATGTGTAGCAATATATCATATAGGTAGTATATAATGAAGCTCTATACACATTCAGTGGATTACTTATACATATGCACATAGTTGCCAGCAATTATGTATTAAATATGCCATTTAGTGGCTTTTTACCTAAACACTAATACCCCTTGCCATTGCCACTTAACAATATAACTTGACACTTAATGTTACATATGTCAACTATGTACACTTAAATATCTACTAATCATCAGGTTTAATCTCGTTATGTATATACTCAGGTATTGTATACGTTCGTGATAAAATAAATATAATAGTTTGAATATACCATAATTAATATAAAATTATTTCTAATCAAACCTTTTCTTACATAATAATATTTTAACATATCTAGATTTACTATCTCCGCTTAAAATATTAATAGACTATAACAAGCATTTATAAAGTTAAAAATATTCTAGAAGGGTAATAAATTATATTTCTACTAAATGCCAATTTAAATTAAATAATCCACAATATATTAGATATTATTAAAATTCTCAAACTAACCACTTGGGAGCTGAACTATCAATCCTATCAAGTCATAAATAACTTAGGGTAATTATAAAAAAGCTCTGCATATCAAAAATGTGTTTAAATACAGAAAAATGACCGTGAGGCTCATTACACTTCATTCCAATGAGCATCTGCTTGTTGTTTCATCCACAGGTGAGCCCTCTCAAGGTGATGCATAAGTAGTTTGTAACACTTTAAATTTTTGGTCCTTGAAAATTTCTAAAATTTTATCCTTATTATCCTGGCTAAGACTCATCTTACGAGTCGTAAAGTGTCTTGAGGGTCATATGACCCTAGTCGCATGGCTTCCAGTGAATGGTGCCTGAGTTGTTGTTCTAATTATGACTTGAGGCCCTGAGTTCGTAAAGACTCATGATGAGTCATTATGTCCACTATGACTACCATATTATGAGTCATAATAATTCTAAACAACTCATATAGTCCTCTTCATAAGTAAATTAGTGTGATGCCTAAAGTGTTCAGCCCTAAGTACGACTAGGACGTAACGAGTCGTATGGACTCGTTATGAGTCATTGGGTCCTTTCATAACCAGACTAGTGTTGGTGGTCTTGGGCACTATCCAGACTAAAACTGAGGGGAAATGATCCATAGGGTAACCCTACGAGTCGTAACATCACCCGTAATGGCCGACGATTTATTTTTTAGCTTCTTAATGAGGGTATTTTAGATATTTCCCTCTTATCTCAATAATAACCTACGACTTATAAACTCAAATGGGACTCTATTTTCATCTATAATACACTCTAAACATTCTTTCTTCTCTCTCTCAAGTCTCTAAAGCATCCATACTTAGGATTTCCAAGAAGAGGGTCAAGTAGAGTTTCAAGGGTCGAATTCTCTCAATAATCTTGGGTATTTTAGGCATGTGACTCTACCCTTAATTTGTTTTTGTTAAATGTATAAATTTACATGGATAATTTTGTGGATTTGAACAAGGGTTTTTGATGTAGTTGAGGGCTTTTGACATGATTGGCCATATAATTGATTTTCCATGGTTTCTTATGCATTATTCATGCTTTATTAATGATTTGAAACTTGTGGGGTGTATGGATTTGGATGACAAACAAAGGGGTTATGTGTCCCCCAAATTTAATGGTTTTGCCTTAATTTGTGGCTTTGGAAATTGTGTGCTCTCAACCTAATGGTGAAATTAGTAATGATAAATGGCTTTGTCACATGTTTTGCCTTGCCACTTGAACTAATGCATTGGCATAAAATGTTAATGAACCATGGTATGATTTTATTGAACCTTGGGGCATGTGGATTCCCTATGTGAATGTTAGTTAAACCTAAAGGGTCATGAATTTTCCTCGTGTGATGGTTGATGGATTATGGCATAATAATAAACTTGCAAGTTGGTTGGTATGACGATACCAATGGGATGACTTAATGCATGATTGGTTAAATAATTGAGAATGTGTGATAAATATTTTAATTGGGCTTAAAAGAGGGTTGTGTAGTCGGACCATGAAAGTGGAGGTCTCAAGGGACCAACACTGGAAATCATGCTAGCAGGTGCAGGGGTCTAAATGACCAAAAGGTTTGAGTCCCCAATATTGTTATATGATTGGGAGGTTCGAGTCCCCCATTTTATATATATTGGTGCTTAATTCACCTTTGATTTATGTCGGGAGGTTTGAGTCCCCCATAAGGTATCTGATATCTGACTATCCTCTAGTTCGTGCAGCTACACACACTGGGCCCTTCCAATTGGGGGAGAGATAGGACCATATAGCCGGTGGGTGCCTTGATTATGACATTCTGTTACACAATATAAGCTAAGATTTTAAAGGTTCATGCTAAGCCTTGTTCCCTACCCTGACATGTGATATTATGCATATATGTATTTGCTTAAGATTATGTGCATTGGATTTTGGACTGATTTGAATTGTTACTCATGGAATTATTTTATATCATATCCCTTAGTTACATGTTAGTTCGAACACTGTATCCCCATGTGATGCAGACACTGAAAACTTTAGTACTTTTTCTGTGCTATGATCAGAGATCATGGTTAGTTCATGAGTTGACATTGAAGTGGTGAGTTTTCATAATTCGAATGGATTTATTTCATGGTTCTTGTTTCCTATGTCTTAGACTTTATTTCAGACTTATTTTTGGCAGGGGGCATGTCCCAACAATTTATTGGTATTCGCCTTGTTTTTGTTTGGGGGCATGTCTTGATAATTTATTGGTATTCGGCTTTGTTAGAGGCTTTATGGATGAATGTGGACTTGGGTATTGGTTGATGCTTTGGACATATTATCCATGTATTGAGTTTATTCTTATTATCTTTATTATATATTTGGAATTCAATCACTATTAGCATGAATGTTCTATTTTTCTAGGCATAAGAGGGTGGTCTCCAATCCTCTGTGGACTTAAGATACCCGTCACGGCTACGACCTGGTATTGGTATCATAGCCTAGGTTCATGGTCAATTGGGTATCCATAAAGCTGTGCCAAATAGTGTCTCTTTTATGGGTTTATAGCGTGCCACACTTATAAGGGAGAGATTATGAAATATTTAAGAATGTTTCCTTTCTTGTTGTCTAATTTTTGGGCTATAAAGTTTAAGGTATTGAATATCTTTATTCCCCATTTGCTCACCTTTTAAATCATTCCTCCAAGAAGATCTAATATTAATAGAAACTCTTCTATCCCATCCCAGGATAATATGGTCGAAACTCGTCCTACCCCTGGGGTATAGACCCGATCTAGGGTCGCTATTTTTGATTGCCCTCATGGAGTTCCACTGATCCCCACTAATCCTTCTTCCACAGGTAATACTCTTGCTCAGTTACCTTAATGAGATATTATAAATGATCAGTTCTACCGATCTATTCATCTGTTAACCCTATTGGTGACATCTCACTCAAAGTAGTTGGGTCCTGCTGGTATTACTATGAGTTCTTCAAAGTCCACTAGAGTTGGCTAGTTTATGAGGTTAAATCCTTTAGTTTTCGCTGGATCTAATGTTGAGGAGGATCCTCAGGGGTTCATAGATAAAATAGGAAAGATCTTTCGAGTGATGCATGCTACTAATATAGAGGGTATGGAGTTCACCGCTTATCAGTTGAAGGATATGGCATATTAATAGTATGGGGAGTGGGATCAGTCTAGGGTTAATGATGCCGAGTCAGCTTTGTGGGATAAGTTCTCTGGTGCTTTTGTTGACCGCTTCTTTCCTCGGAAGTTAAGGAAGCCAAAAAAAGAGAAGTTTTTAAACTTAAAGCAAGGTAGCAGATGGTAAAGGAGTATGCTTTGAAGTTACATCAGTTGTTATAATATGCTCTTGAGTTAGTGTCTAACATGAGTGCTAGGATAAGGAAATTTTCTTTTGGGTTATCCCGTAATTTAATTCTGGAAAGCAAGGTTGCCTTGTTGAACAAAGATATGGACATCTCTAGACTTGTGGTGTATATATAACAAGTCAAAGAGGAAAAGAAAAAGCAAGCTTAGATGGGAAGAATATAGAGTAAGCAGTTTAGACATTCAGAATAGGGTGGATTCAACAGCGGAATGGTAAAGATGGTAGGAAATGGTCTGTGAAGAATAGTTGGGAGGATTTTCAACTCCTATTCATCGGTTAGTGTTCCCTACTCAAAGACATTTGATGATCTCTATTTTCAAACTAATGATGGTTTTAGGGCACTGGGTGCCCAAAATCAGGCCAGTAGGGCCCAGTCAACTCCATCATATCCTCCCTAAATATTTTATGGTCAGTTGCACCATGGTCAGTGTGAGAAAGAGATGAAATGGTGTTTTAATTATTTTTTATATTAGACATATGCAGTGGGATTGTCCTTTAAAGGTTTCTTTTAGGGACAACAAGGTTCCTATTGCCACTTCATAAGATTTTTGCACCAAAGGGTGCCACTTCTGGCTTCAACACTGGTCAGAACCGCCTCTATGCTCTTGCTTCTCGTCAGAAGTCAAAGGCCTCTCCTGATGTTATCACTAGTATGTTAAAACTTTTCTCTCATGATTTATATTTCATGGTTTATTTGGGATCTACCCTCTCTTATGTGACCCTATTTATGGCCGTGCATTTTGGTTGTGGTCCTGAGTGTATTTCAGACCCCTTTTTTGTTTCTACCTCGATTGTCCACTTTGTGGTTTCTACGAGGGTCTATTGGGGTTGTGTGGTATATGTTGGTGAAAAGAAAACTCTACTAGACTTGATAGAGTTGGACATAGTTGATTTTAATGTCGGGATAGATTGGTTGCATTCATGTTATGCCTCCTTAGATTGTCAGACCCATAAGTTTATCTTCAAATTTCTTAATAAACCCAAGATTGAGTAGGAAGGTAGTTCCTTAGTACCTAAAGGAAGTTTCAGTTCTTATCTTAGAGTCCGAAAATTGATTTCGAAGGGGTGTCTCTATAATTTAGTCTGGGTTAAATATTCTAACTCAGAGATTCTTTCATTGCAATCTGTACTCATGGTTAGTGAGTTTCCTGAGGTTTTCCTTGATGATCTTCCTAGCGTTTCTCCTGATAGGGAAATTGATTTTGGGATTGATCTTCTTTCGAACACTCGTCCTATCTCTATCCCTCCATATAGAATGGATCCAATTGAGTTGAAGGAGCTTAAGGAGCAGTTGAAAGATATCTTTGACAAGGGTTTTATTCGCTTTAGTGTGTCTCCATACAGTGCACCAGTATTATTCATATGTAAGAAGGATGGTTCCCTTCAGATATGTATTAATTACCGCTATTTGAATAAGGTGATGGTGAAGAATAAGTACCCTCTTTCTAGAATTAATAATCTTTTTGACCAGCTACAAGGTGCTTAGTATTTTTCTAAGATTGATCTTCGGTCGGGTTATCATCAGCTGATGATTAGGGAAGTGGACATTCCTAAGACTGTCTTTTATGCATGTTGTGAATATTTTGAGTTCTTGGTTATGTCCTTTAGTTTGACTGATGCCCCGACGTCATTTATGAATCTCATGAATCAGGTATTCCATCAGTTTCTAAATTTGTTCGTGATTGTGTTTATCGATGATATTCTGATTTATTTGAAGAGTGAGGTGGATCATATCGATCATCTCTATATTATGTTATAGACCCTAAGGGATCAATATTTGTATGCTAAATTTTTGAAGTGTGAATTTTGGTTGAGCATTGTAACTTTTGTGGGTCATGCTATTTCTAGTAAAGGGATCTTTATAGATTCACAGAAAGTTGCGGTGGTTAAGAAGTGGCCTAGACCTACAACTCCAGCCAATATTTGGAGCTTCTTGGGTTTAGATAGATATTATAAAAGGTTTATGGAAAGCTTCCCGTTGATTGCTACATTTTTGACTAATTTGACTCAGAAAAGGATTATATTTCTGTAGTCAGATATTTGTGAGGGAAGTTTTCAAAAGCTGAAGGATAAGTTGACTTAGGTTGTGCGTTTAACTTTACCCGAGGGTATCGATGGTTTGTTATTAATTGTGATGCGTACTGGGTGGGACTGGGTTGTATATTAATGCAGCATGGCAAAGTAGTTATATATGCTTCTAGAGAGTTGAAGGTTCATAAGAAAAATTATCTAACTCATGATTTAGAATTATTGGTTGTGGTTTTTGCTTTGAAGATTTGGTGCCATTATTTGTGTGGGGTCCACGTTGACATTTTCTTAGATCATAAGAGCTTGCAGTATGTATTTACCTAGAAAGAGTTGAATTTCAGGTAGAGAAGATGGCTTGAGTTACTCAAGGACTACGATATAGGCCTCCATTATCATCCAGGTAAAGCTAACATAGTTGTTGATGCTCTTAGCAGGTTATCTATGGGGAGTTTATCTCATTTGGATAAGAAGAAGTAAGGCTTGGTGAAGGATATTCACCATTTATCTAATCTTGGAGTTTATCTTTTGGATTCTGAAGATGGTGGTGTGATTGTTCAAGAGGTGGCGAAGTCATCTCGTAGTGTTGAACTAAAGGAGAAACTTATTTTGGACCTTATTTTGATACAGATCAAGGATGATTTGGGTTGCCCAAAGGTGATGGCTTTTGAGATTGGTGGTGATGGTAACTAGGGGTACTAAGGGAGGTTATGTGTTACCGATGTTAATGGGTTACGAGAAAGGATTTTGGCCAAAGCTCATGAGTTGCATTATACGGTTCATCCTGGTTTGACGTTTCATCCTGGTTTGACGAAAATGTATCATGATCTTAAGGAGATTTATTGGTGGAATAATATGAAGCGGGATGTGGCCGATTTTGTGGCTAAGTTCATGGTGTGTCAGTAAGTGAAGGTGGAGCACTTAAGGACCAGTGGGTTGACTCAAGAGATTGACTGCCGGTGTGGAAATGGGAAATAATAAATATAAATTTTATTACTGGCCTAACACAGTCTCAGAATCACTTTGATTCTATTTGGGTCAGTGCGGATAGGATAACTTAGTCCGCTCATTTCTTACCTATGAGGAATAATTTTTCTACTGAGGACTACGTAAAGTTGCATATCTAAGAGATCTTCAGGTTACATGGTACTCCAGTTTCTATCATTTCTGATTGTGGTACACAATTCTCAATCACTTTTGGAGATCATTCCAATGAGTTTTGGGGTCTAAGGTAACCCTTGGTACCACTTTCCATGAGAAGACGGATAGGCAAGTGAAAAGGATAATTAGGCCTTGGAACATATGCTTTGTGCTTGTGTATTTGATTTTAGTGGTAGTTGAGTTGATCACTTGCCTCTCATAAAGGTCGCATATAACAATAACTATCACTCTAGTATCGGCATGACTCTTTTTGAGGCGTTGTATGGTAGGTTGTGTCGTTCTCCTATTGGGTGGTTCGAAGTTGGTGAGGCCAAATTATTTGGTCCTGACTTGGTTCACCAAGCTATGGAGAAGATAAAAGTGATTCGAGATAGGCTTAAAACTACCTAAAGTTGCCAAAAGTCCTATGCAGATGCGAGGCAAAGAGAGTTGGAGTTTAATGTTGGTGACTAGGTATTCTTAAAGGTATCTCCCATGAAGAGAGTGATGTAGTTTGGAAAGAAGGGGAAGCTTAGTCCCCATTATGTCAGTATGTATTTGGTTTTAAGAAGGGTTGGTAATGTTGTATATGAGTTGGATTTGCCATCTAGTTTGGGTTCCATCCACCCGGTGTTTCATGTTTTGATATTGAGAAAGTGTGAGGGTGATCCTTCAATGGTTGTCCTTTGGAAAAGGTGGGAATTTCGGATTCCATGACTTATGAGGAAGTCCCAATTGAGATTTTAGATAGGCAAGTCCATTGGTTGTGGACTAAGGATGTGGTTTTGGTAAAGGTTCTTTGGAGGAACCGAAAGGTTGAGGAAGCTACTTGGAAAGTCGAGGAGGACATGAAGTCTAAGTATCCATTCTTGTTCCCCACTTTGGATAATTGTGCTTGAGGTATGTGTATTACTTAACATCTTTGTTTTCTGTCTTTGTTAAAGGTAAGTGTGGGAAAGTTTCTTTGTTAAATCATGCTAACTTATGCCTTGACCCATCATTCGAGGACAAATGATCCTAAGGAGGAGAGAATGTAACACCCTAAATTTTTGGTCCTTGAAAATTTCTAAATTTTTATCCTCATTATCCTGACTACGACTTACCCTATAAGTCACAGGGTGTCTTGATGATCATATGACCCTAGTCGTAAGGTGTCCAGTGAATGGTGCTTGATTTTCTATCCTGATTATGACTTGAGGCCTCGAGTCACAAAGACTCATGATGAGTCATTATGTCCACTCATAGTATAACCAGTGTATTACCCCAAGTTTTTTTTATGTGGCTAGGACTACCATGTTACGAGTCGTAAGGACTATAAACGACTCATATATTCCTTTTCGTAAGAAAAATAGTGTGATGCCCAAAGTATTCTTCCTTGAGTACGACTAGGACATAACAAGTCGTATGGACTTATTACGAGTCATTAGGTCCTTCCATAACCAGACCAGTATTGATGGTCCTGGGCACTATCCAGACTACGACTAAGGGGAAACGAGTAGTAAGGTGACCCTATGAGTCGTAAAGTCACCTGTAATGACTGACAATTTATTTTCCAACTTCTTAATGAGGGTATTTTAGACATATCCCTCTTATCCCAATAATGCCCCACGACTTATAAATATACATGGGACCTTATTTTCATCTATAATACACTCCAAACATTCTTTCTTCTCTCTCAATTCTCTCAAGCATCCATACTTAGGGTTTCGAAGAAGTGGGTCAAGTAGTGCTTTAAAGGTTGAATTCTCTCTATAATCTTGGGTATTTCAGGCATGTGACTCTACCATGAATGTACATGGATAATTTTATGGATTTAAACAATGGTTTTTGATGTGGTTTAGGTATTTTGACATGATTGGTCATATAATTGATTTCCATGGTTTCTTATGCATTATTCATACTTTATTAATGATTTGAAACTTGTGGAGTGCATGGATGTGGCTAATAAACAAAGACGTTATGTTTCCCCTAAATTTAATGGTTTTGCCTTAATTTGTGGCTTTGGAAATTATGTGCTCACAACCTAATGGTGAAATTAATAATGATAAATAGCTTTGTAACATGTTTTGCTTGCTCACTTACACTAATGCATTCGAATAAAAGGTTAATAAACCGTGGTATGATTTTATTGAATCTTGGGGCATGTGTATTCCCCGTGTGAATGTTTATAGAACCTAAGGGGTCATGAATTTCCCCCATGTGATGGTTGATGGATGGTGGCATGATAATGAACTTGGAAGTAGGTTAGTATGACGTTACCAACAGGATGCCTTAAAGCATAATTGGTTAAATAATTAGGAATATGTGTTAAATGTTTTAATTGGACTTAAAAGAGGGTTGTATAGCTGGGGCGTGAAAATTGAGGTCTCGAGGGACCAACACTAAAAACTGCACTAGCCGATGCAGGGGTTTAAATAGCTGAGAGGTTCGAGTCCCCCGTATTGTTATAAATTGGGAGGTTCGAGTCCCTCACAAGGCATATGGAATATGACTTCCTCTGGTTCATGTGGCTACACATATTAGGGCCTTTTCAGCTGGGGGAGAGTTACTCCTATATAATGTATTGGGGCCTTTCCAGCTGGGGAGAGTTGGGTGCCTTGATTATGCCAGTTATGCTACACAATCCAAGCTAAGATTTTAAAAGTTCATGCTAAACCTTGTTCCCTACCCTAGTATATGATATTATATACATGTGTATTTGCATATTATTATGTGCATTGGATTTTGGAATGGTTTGTATTATTACCCATGACATTATTTTATCCTCTATCTCTGAGTTACATGCTAGCTCTCCAACTGCTAACCTTTTCCAGATGTTGTATCCCTATGCGATGCAGGCGACAAAAATTCTTTTACTTTTACTACATAGTGATCAGGAGTTCATGGTTAGTTCGTGAGTTGACGCTGAAGTGCTAAGCTTTAATACTTTGGAAGGCTCATGGGTTTTTTCCTATGTCTTAGACTTTGTTTCAGGCTTGTTTTTGGCTACTTTTGGGGCCATATCCCGATAAATTATTAGTATTTGGCATTGTTAAAGGCTTTGTGGATGACTGTGGACTTGGGTGTTGGTTGTTAGTGCTTGTTGATAGTTTGGACATATTATCCATCTCTTGAGTTTATCCTTACTATCTTTATTATATGTTTGGATCTCAGGCACTATAAGTGTGAATATTCTGTTTGGCTTGGCATAATGGGGTAGTCTTCAATCCTTGGTGGACTTGAGATACCCATCATGGCCAGTCCCTAATTCGGGTCGTGACATAGTTGCAACTTCATTTCTCGGTTAAGTAATGTGTTGTCAACTTCTGAGGAAGCTGATTCTCTAGGTAAGTATGGGACGTATAGAGGAGGAGGGCATCCATATAAAGCTTCATATGGAGTAGTTTGAATTACTAAGTGGAAAAAAGTATGGTACCAGTACTCAGCTATCAGTGGCATGTTAGCACCTCAATTGCTTCTCTGAGCACCTGTTTAGGACTTCAGTCTGGCTATCAAACTATGGATGATAAGCTGAAGAAGTATTTAATGGGACTCCCTGTAGTGCAAACAACTCTTTCCAAAAAGAACTATGTAAAACAAGATCTTTGTCACTCATGATAGCATAAGGTAAACCATCCAATCTTACAATGAAATCAATAAACACCTTGGTCATAGATTGATCTGAATAAAGATATTTCAAAGGGATGAATTACCATATTTGATTAACCTATCAACAACCACCAAAATAACCTTGTAACCATTTGATTTGGGAAGTTCATTAATAAGATCCATTCTAATCTGATACCACACAACTTCAGGAATGGGTAATGGTTGTAGCAAACTAGGGTAAGCAGCCAAATCAGCTTTGTTTATTTGACAGGTATCATATTTCTACACAAAGGACTTGACATCTTGTCTAACACCATTCCAATAGAACAATGTGAGTAAGCTCTTCAAGGTTTCATTAACCTCTACATGACCCCCTTGAGAAGTATTATGACACAATGTGATGATGGATTCTCTCAAGTTTAGCACTCTTCCCACCACCGATATACCTTGTCTTCTAAGTTAATTATTATGCCAAGTGAACCGAGAGATGCTAGTACCATCTTTTACTTGCTAAACAATATGCTTCATGTCAACATCTAAATCCCAACTAGATATAATCCTTTGTATCAAAATAAGAACTTGATGGATAAATTATTCAGGACTTAATATCAGAACCAGTAATCCCGAACAAGGCATCAACCATTTTGTTCTCTACGCCTTGTTTGTACTCAATAGTGTAGTCAAAAGGCATCAACTTTGTCAGACCCATCAGTTGAGAGTTGGTATAGATTTTCTGCTCCATCAAGTATTTCAAAGCCTTTTGATTAGTCCTGATAATGAACTTTTGACCAAGAAGATACTATGACCATTTTGTTAAAGCATGCATAATTGCTAAAAGCTCTCTATCACACACAGAGATAGCAACATGTCTATTAGAGAGGCCCTTGCTAATGAAAGCAATAGGATGACCTTGTTGCATAAGGACTGCTGCAATACTATAACCACTAGCATATGTTTCCACCACAAAATTTTTACTAGCATGAGGTAGTTCTAATACAAGAGCAATGCTTTCTTCAGTTGAACAAAAGCAGAATTAGCTCCAGTAGACCATTTGAAATTGTCCTTTATGAAAAGATCATTAAGTGTTATGCATATCACCCCAAAATTTTTAATGAATCTCCTGTAATAATAACTAATACAAAGAATCCCCTTAGTTGCTTGAGAGATAATGGTATTTTCCAATTCTGTACAACCGTGATCTTTTGGGGATCAGTTGTTACCCCTTCTTCAGATATGAAATGGCCCAAATATTCAATTCTAGGAACCCCAAAGAAGCACTTGCTCTGCTTAGCAAACAACTAATGTTTCCTTATATCATGAAATACACATTTAATGTATGTAAGATAATCCTATAAATTCTGACTGTATATCAGAATGTCATCAAAAAACACTAGTACAAACTTCCTAAGAAACTGCTTGAGCACAAAATTCATTAATCCTTGAAAAGTTGCAGGTGCATTAGATATACCAAAAGGCATTATCAGATATTCAAAATGGCTTGAGTAGTTCCTAAATGCATTTTTAGGAATGTCCTCCACTGCCATCCTCAATTGATGGTATCGAGCTCTAAGATGTATTTTAAAGAAAAACTTAGAAACACCAAGCTCATCCAATAGATCTTCAACCACAGGGATGGGGAATTTATTCTTCATTGTATGTTTATTCAAATCTCCATAATCAACACATAGTCTTCATGTCCCATCTTTCTTCCCCACCAACACAATAGGTGATGCAAAAGGGCTACTACTAGGTTGTATTAGTCCCTGATCTAATATTTGTTAGACTATTTCCTCAATGATATCTTTCTTAACTATTGAGTATCTTCATTTCCTCTTATTGATAGGTACTGTTCCTTATTGCAGTACTATAGTGTGATAAAAAATACCTCTTAAATTTGGTAACTACTTAGGCTCATCAAATACCTCTTTGAATTCATTCAAAAATCTTAAAATTTGAGGATCTTTATCTGATGCACCTTGTACCTCCAAGGAGTACCACTATAATTTGTTACACCCTATAGGCATAACTTGAATCATAGACAATTGATATTTAATACCTGTGAGCTTTTCTTATTTACTAGGATTAGAAGTTATGATTTGTTTTCCTGTATCTCTTAGAAAGTGTTTTCTTCCTTTGTACTAGAATTCCATACTGAGTTCCCTAAAGTTCATTTTGATATCATCTAGTGTCAGCAACACTGGACTCCAAGTACTACTCCGCAAGATCTCAAAGGTTGGAGTAATAAATCCGTTGTGAATTCAGAACCCTGGAATAACCATGAAATTCTGCAGATTTAGTTTACCTTCATACTATTCCCATTAGCAAAAAACACCAATTGAGGACTAGTTTTCTTGACACAACATCCCAAAAGTTTTGCCAATTCAGGGTCAATAATATTATGGGAACTCCTAGTGTCCACTAATATATGCAATGGGTTTTTAGAGTGATAACCAGTTACTCTCGATGTCCTACACCCAATGACCCATTCAGGGCATGAATAGAGATTTCCATCTGCTCCTTAACTGGCTCTTGTCCCAACTCTTGGATTTCATAGTAATCTAACTCTTGATCAATCATTTTTTTCTTGCTCTTTACTGTTCAAGATATACAATTGTTTTAAATTCTTGCATTTATGACCAGGGTTTACTTCTCAAAATAGAAGTAACACAACCTCTGTGCCCTTTTCTCATTCATCTTTTCAATGCTTAACCACCTTTTGTTCACCCTCTTTAAGCTACTAGAATACCATAATTTGGTGCTGATAATAAGGGTTTGTTTAGAAACCTTGAATCACTTGATCTCTTAGATAAAAAATTTTGAGTATTAACAAAAGAATCCTGTCTCATGTCTTTAGCTTGAGCAGTCAAGTAGGATTCTTGCATTCTAGTAGTTTTAAATAATTGATATAACCTAGTAGGATTGATCAATTTCATAGCAAGATTTAACTCATCTATAACCCCTCCTAAAAAATAACTAATCCCATTTTCCCAAGATAAATTAACTCTTGATAATTTGCTATCAAAGATAGCTTGATATTCTTTCACTGAACCTGTTTGTTTAATCTTCTTGATCTCCTCCATAGAATCATCATAATCGACCCTAAATCGTTCTACCAATGCCATTGCATGTTCATTCCAAGTAGGCGAGTGGGTGTACTGTCTATACCTTATAAGAGATTGATGCCATTGAATAACTTTACCTTCTAGATGTATTGATGTCAATCCCACTCTTTAGTCCATAGCACTTTCATCAAATTTAAGAAATTATTTAACTTTAAACAAGCGGAATTTCACATCTGCCCCTGAGAACTTCGAAAAATCTAGTTTAGAGTAACGATCAATACCTTGCTGGTAGCCCATAGGGTTTTTGTTTTTGGGTTCCTCTTCCTTTGGTTGCCTCTCCCTTGACTATCTAACCCCAGAAGCTTGAACTCCATCTTCTATAGGAAAATTATTCCTTTGATTTTCTTCGAGTTATTCCTTTAATTCCGATGTCGTTCGATCCTATTTCTTCAACGATGCTACCTCACCAGTAAGGATACCCATTTTTTAAACCAATTTTTTAATTAACTCCCGTAATTCTCCAAATTCAAAAGTGGGTTTCTCCAATTGACCTAGGTCCTTTTGCCATTAGTGTCGAGAATCAGCAAGTTATAATGCCAATAATAGCCAAAACAAAGGGATTCGTAGAAGATTTCGAGGTTTTATCAGCTAGATAGGAGTTTTTACAGAGAAAAATCGAGTAATCAACTATGGGGGTAGATTAGGGAAGAAGATGGAAATAGAATTCAATTAGGAAAACTGTATTTTTATTCAATTGCTAATCATTACTGTAATGCATACAAGTATTTGTAGTAACCAACTTTCCTACTAACTAACAACCACTTAACCAACTAACAACTCAACTACTAACATTAATCAGTTATGATAACTCAGATAATTAATGATGAATCAGCTAACTACTAATCACTGCATTACAATATTCTTATATCACATTGTGGCCAAAAGAACAATTTGAGAGACTCTGCAAAAGGGAAGTCTGAGGGAGTGAATATCTAGTGGACACACGAAGATAAAAAAAAAGAGAAGATATGGAGGAACAAAGAAAGAAACACCATTCCCGGTTATATCAATGAGGAAAAAGTGAAAATTTTATTGTTATGCACCAAGCAGGTTAAAATTGGCAGATAAGTATCCCCTAATTCAATAGTGAAATCAGATAAAATTTTGTAATGTAAAAGAGAGCTAGACAAATATTCTAAATTTTCCAACCAGGAAGCATATTAGATCGTCATATGTATATATGGTGAAAAATATTTTTTTTAAAGTAGTAGTAGTAGCAGCAATGATGCTTTCTCTAATCAAATGTTTGACAGATCAAAACTTGAGATAGTAATAATAATAATAATAATAATAATAATAATAATAATAATAATAATAATACGCATGATATTCAAATTTAAAAAGACATTATCACAAATGATTTGAATTTCTGTTTGTAACGACATTCCAGATACCAATTTTATGCTCCCCAGAAAAAATTGGAAATCTATTTGATTTCTAGACAAGGGAAAAATTCAGAAGTAACATACTTAAGAGCCTAATTATTAGTTTTATAGCAATAGTTTCATAATTACATTTTATAACAACTTATATTATGTATTTTTCAAAAATGTTGCTATAAAAATACATCTACAATAAATTTACTGCACTTAATTAACTGAAATTAGTTGAGCTATATATGGTATAATTACCAATCAAGTAAATATGTAGATTCCTTTTCCATTTAAAACTCTTAAAAAACGTGACTTCCATTATATCTTCGGAATTCAAATTTTAGTTTTTCCCCAAAAATAGCTGCATCTTTTCTTAGAAATTTGTTCTAAACAAACCCTGTTTTGAAAATTCAAGCATTGCTATTGCTGTATGAAATTGGACTGATTCTTCTTCGAAATCAACAGCAATTGCAAAACAATGTAGTAATTTGTTTGAATCAAATTCAATTGTTGATTCTTCTGTTCCATTTGTTTGAATTCAACTATCAGTTAAAAATTCAGCCATTACTACTATTTAAGGTACATAATCATTATCGTTATTCAATTCGTTTTTTAACCATTACTGATGTGCCTATCAAGTTTTTGTTGTTGTCGTTAATTTGTATATGAAAAAATTGTAAGACAAATTCCAGTTAGAATCAAGGCATTAGTAATATTGGAATTCAACTATCTATTGCAAATTTCAGCTTAAAAGTTGTTTCAAGGGGAAAAAATCAGTATTCGACTATTGTTTTGAGGATCATTTGTTGTAGTTTTGATTGTTTTAACAATAGAACAAATTGTAAACAACTTTCAAATTGAAGTTTATTCAATTATTTTCTGAAATACTAGATAAATGAATGATCGAATGTATCTGTTGAATTTGATGATATTCTATGAACCCATATAAAAGTATAAAATATCTGCTCCATATGTATTTTTGATGTACTTAATGGTAACACTGCATATGTATTTTTGATATGGTTAATGTTAACACTGCATATGTATTTTTGTTTTGTTGTCAGAATTCTATAGTATAAATGTATATTTGAAAAGGTATTTTAATTTAAGCAAATGTTGTGTAAATGTATTTTTTAAATTAAGATGTTGGTTGTGTAACTTTGTTTGCACTTAAATCTGAAAAGTGCGTGTTATAACAAGTGACATTTGACAAATATGTATAAAACATATCAAATTACAAATTAGGTATGCTCCAAATGTATTTTTTGATATGCTTAATGTTAACACTGCATATGTATTTTTTATATGATTTATGTTAACATTGTATATGTATTTTTGTTTTGCTTGTTGGAATTTGAGAGTATAAGTATATATGTGAAAATATATTTCGTAATTGTTTTAGTTCCGTTTGATGCAGTAATTTCTGTATTTGGTTGAAAACTTTTGTTGTGTTTGTATTTTACTGTAAACAAATATTGTTTAAATGTATTTTTTTAATGGAGATGTTGGCTGTGTAACTTTGTCTGCACTTAAAGCTGTAAAGTGTGTGTCGAAATAAGTGATTTCTGACAAATATGTATATTTATTTATTTCTTGGTTAAATCAAGTAGAAATGGGAAGCATACCAGTCCTTGTGAAGCACTCTGGTCGATGGACGTACAAAAAAAACTTCGAAGAATGTATCACTGATGCTATATTGGTGAGCACATCAACAACATTCGTTGAGCTGCACGATGTTTTGGTATCTCACTTAAGTGTGGATTTAACCAGCAAACGTATTCTAGTGGAATATCAAATCACTCCTAATGCAGGGCATATAGAAATAGATAATGATATGGGTTTAAAGGTGTTTATATTGCAGAAAAAGCTGATACAAGACATGAATTGTCTTCCTTTATATGTGAGCATTTTGGAGAAAGTTGTAGGGAGCAACTTGGCAAGTTCATCTATATGTGTGGCTGAAAGAGGAATCAACTGTAACAACTTGCAAACAGTGATAAATACAATAAATGAAGGAGCTTTAGTGGTTTGCTAAGATACACAAGCATTAGATTTTTTGAGATGGATAGGTGATTATCTCAGATCCACATCACAAGCATGTTGAGGACAACCAGGTTTACATGAAATTTTTTTTTTTAAAGTCATTCATGAAGGACTATTCAATTAGGGAGAAGTTTTAAACGCACAGTAAACAGTCAAGTAAGAAAATATACGTACATTCTATATCACTCTGATTTCATTTAATACTACTTTGGATATGTATTTTGAATGTATTAAATCATGTTTGATGCCGTTATACATTGTTTTGCAAATCAAGAAACTGCGAGTTCTTAATGTGTGCATCAAGCATGGGAGACACTGGAATGTTTAGAATTAGAAGATTCATACCTGAACATACTTGCCCAGTGAAGGACAAGATCTATCCAAAGGTGCATGCAACTAGTATGTTGATAGCTGGTATGGTTACACAAAAATTCAAAAACCACAAATGAAAACACAGTGCGACGGAAATAAAAAATGACATGAAGGAAGATTTTGGTATGGATTTGACATACACTTTATATTGGGCGGCCAAGGAAAGAGCGTTAGAAGATTTGAGGAGTAAGCAATCAGTATCTTATAAGAAACTGCCATCATACTTATATGTGTTGAATACTATCTATCCGGAGTCACATATAAGAATGAAGAAGATAGATGATAATGCGTTCTTGTATGTATTTATCGCTCTACATGCATTCATTAAAGGATTCGATCATTGTAGATCAGTAGTAGTTGTTGATGCTAGTTATCTGAGAGAAATGTATATTGGGGCATTTGTAACAGCATGTACAACGGACGGAACATGTTAGTATCATTTAATAATAATTATACAGTATAACTTCTTGTATTTTTTTTTGGTATTTCTGCAAATCACTTGAAAAATTCATATATCCACTTCATATATACATATTTGTATAGAATCTACATATATTTTCAAAGTTTCCTGAATGAAACATGTAAAATTGATTATGTTTGATAGTGAGGTGCATGTAGATTCTATTATATGTAATTGATACAATTTCAGGTAGATAAAATATATAGTTTAATTTACCTGTATTTATAATAAATACATATGCAGTTCCTATATGTATTTATGTCGATCTGCGCAGAATTTTTTTTATATATGTTGGTCATATATTTTCTTTGGCATATGGTGTGTTTGATTCTGAAAATGATGAATTATGTATACAGGTCATATATTTCCTATGGCATATGGTGTGCTTGATTCTGAAAATGATGCATCCTAGACGTGATTCTTCGATAATCTAAAGGAAGCGTACGGGGAAAGACAAAATATGTGTGTTGTGTCTGATAGAAATCCAAGCATCATAAAGACTGTTGGTGATTTGTACGAAGATGTTCTACATTATGCATGTATGTGGCATCTATGGGGAAGTGTGAAAAAATTTATAGAAAGTCACACGATGTATTGTCGGAGATCTTTTATACAATGACCAAATCATATTCAAAGTCAGAATTTCACATGTTAATGAAAAGAGTTAAGGCAGCTGATATTAGGGTGAAGAAATATTTAGAATTGGCGGGTTACAAAAAATGGGATAGGTCATATGCAATAGTTCACCTAGGATGGACTTTGACTTCAAACATTGCGGAGTCAATGAATGGAGTGCTTGTATCAGCTAGAGAACTGCCAATTTATGAGTTTCTTGGGGAAGTTCGATTACTGTTTGCAAAATGAAATTGTGCAAATAGGCAAGAGCTTCATATACCTTCACAACACTCATTGAAAAGTTTAATGACATACTCAGTGAGAATGAGGCTTTGTGTATCCGTATGACGGTATGACCTTTTAGATTTGTGGAAATAATTATGAAAACATAAATATGAAAAATACTTTCTATTCAGTTGTAAATTAATGAAAAGATATACAACATAAAAAATATGAACATTTAAAAACATAATATGTATTTTGCATATGTATTTTGTTGTATTAAAAACTATTAACAACTGCATATGTATTTGGCTGCTCTGTTAAAATGTACTCGGCATATGTATTTTTATTGCATAGGTATTTTTTTTTTGCAAAATGCTGGTGTGCTTACAACATATCATGGAATATGAAATTCTTCTTTTTGTATCAGTGCATTTAATTTTTTATTTGTATGTCACGTTGTACCAGCCACAGAATATGTGTATACGGTACATGCCAAATAAAAGCACTTCGTTGTTTGCATCAAGGAAAAAATGCTCATATAATGCTTTTCAAATAGATGAGATACCATGTGCACATGCTTGTGCGGTGTTGGAGAAAAAGAATTTTGAGAAGGGGCTATACTGTTCTAATTTGTTTAAACTAAAAACTGTTTTGAAGACATACGATGTTTCAATCTATCCGTTGCCACACAACGATGACTGGATAATTTCAGAGAGCATACTTGGTGAAATAGTACTGCCTCCAAAATTCATAAGACCTTCAAAGAAAGATCGTGGAAAATCAGGCCGGGATATGTTTGGAAAGAAGAATATCAACTCATGCGGTGGTTGTGAGGCTAAGGGTCACAATATGCGTTCTTGTAGGAAATATCGTAAATGATACAATTCTTCTTCTGTATTATTTCTTAAAACTTTATTTTTTATAATGATGAACTAATTCAGTTTAGTTAATACATTTATGAATTATTTGACAATTGAAGACAGTAATATCTGAATACTGGAGATGTATATGTTTCAAAATCTGAACACTGCACATGTATTTCAAGCAGCAGTTCATATGTATTTTTGACATAGTAAATATATTTTAGGTTAAAGGTTGTAACTTTGATTAACCAAACAAGTATATGATTCCTAATTGTTCAAAGGTTTAAATATATGTGACATATTCTACAAATATATGTTTGAATTGCATAATGTTATTACTACATATGTATTTATATTGTAAAAATACATTTGATGTATAATCCATATGTATTTTTAAGAAAAATATCATTACTGCATATGTATTTTGTAACTAAAATCAAATCTATAACTGCATAAAAAAGTCAAATTTATCTTTAATTCAAATTCTCATGTATAATGATTTAAAATGAACACATATCAAAATTACATATTAGGTTTGATCAATATGTATTTTTCAATAGCTTTATATTAACACGGCATATGTATTTTTTTGGGAAATATTTTTAATGTATAATCCATATGTATTTTGTAGCAAAATATCAACACTGCATATATTTTTTTGTAAATAACTGTATTAAAATCTCAAATTTCACTTTAATTTTAATCCTACTTTATAATTATAGATAATGAAAATATACTAAAATACATATTAGGTAAGTTGCAGTTGTATTGTTGTAATGTTTGATTCTAACATTTCATATGTATTTTTATGCTGAAAAACAATTAATTTATACTGCATATGTATTTTTAAGCATAATATGAAAACTACATATGTATTTTTTAACTAAATCTCACATTAAAAGGTAGAACTTCATAAATCTCACACTACATGTTATATTTAACAATATAGGAAGATGGTGAAAAATTTTAAAGAACAACAACAATATACTAAAATACATATTAGGAATGATTCATATATAGTTTTGCAATATTTGATTTTAACATTGCATATGTATTTTTAGGCTAAATACAATTGATTTATACAGCATATGTATTTTTAAACATAAGATAAAAACTATGTATTTTTTAACTAAATCTCAAGGTGAAAGGTAGAACTCCATGAAATAGAACCAATTCAAAACATAAAAATTAGTCTGTACAATCAAAACCTACATCCATAAACTAGTTTCTAAACTACAAAAAGTTAAAAATCCATCAACCATCATACATCAAAAACTTCAGTGACACTAGTTATTCTATGTTGCCTTGCAGGTCTCAAGGGTGCTTTGACATCACTAATGGAATTTGCTTCTTGTTTTCAGATCCCATAGTCCCACAAAAGTGCAGCATATCGTGTACGGAGTGCGTTGGGGTCGAACTCATTCGCAATAACTTTGTGACCATAAGAAAGACACTCTGCATACATAACCATAAAGACACCACAATCCCTACAAAATAAAGAAAACAAATTTGATTAAATAATGAAATATATTTTGTACAAACATACAATTTTGGTATATGTAAATTCAAAACTTACAAGCTTCCACTCGGTTGTTGAGACAAATCATCTTTAAATAAAATATCAAACATATTTGAGGATTCTTTGTCTTTGTATCTTGGATGGTTTTGAAGATCAATTCCTTTCTTAACATAGAAATCACAAGCTTGGAGATAAAATGGAATAATCTTTGCTATTTTCTCGATCTCAGCAAGAACAGCTGCATAATGACCACTGGATTCATATGAATCATACAAGAATATACACCTCTCTGAAAATGATAAAACCACGAGAATCTAGTGATGTTTTTCCTTTCTATTGACCAGAATAAAAATGTCTTCCACTGTATGCCATAGCACTGCAACATGCATATGAAACCCATTGATGTATTCAATAAGATGGTGCTTCTGTCCTGCAGCATTAAGGTTTTGATGATCCATAGAATATACATCCTTCAAAGATCTAATTACGTTCATAAAGCTACAGCCAACTGTACTGTATTTGTACAATTTGTTTGACTCATTTTTGTACGAACTGTGCAGCCCATATTTTGACTTCTTTCTCAAGTAGTATAAGCAGACATCAATATGCTACATTAGTGAATACCACAAAATTTAGAACATTAAGAAAATATATATACTAAATATTAAAGTGTATTCAAGTAAAAAATACATATGCTTTTTTTTATATTAATGTAGAGGATTTAGGTATCTATAATTGCATTCTTAAAGATCAGTTACATGTAGACAATGTTATCTAATAGTATATGCAATAGTATGTGATGTAGTATACTATATCATATTTTGAATACTTAAAATACATATATGTCAAACCATATGTATTTCAATGTAACCTAATATGTATTTTTAAGTAGTGTTACAGACGAAATGGAAAAAAATTTTAAAATAATATACTAACCGAGTCTGTCCATGTCTAATCTGCAAACCCCATCGTATAGAATCAATTTTTGTCTTCAACAGTCTCAACATCAAAATGCATCTTTGAAATTTATGATTTTCCCCTCTTGTAATGATCCACTTTTCCTTTCCTAGGTATTTTAAGGAGATGGTAAACCATAAAAACATAATTGATACAAAAAAATAATATGAAGCAATTCAAAAGAACTATCTCTTGGAAGTAGTTTTTAATAGGTCGGCAGAAATCCAGTCCATGAAGTTCTTGACAATCTTCATATCTATTATCCCATCAATCAGGTGATATAAAAATGAATGTTTCTGAGGGAATATGTGTATTAGCTCTACTGAGCTCCCTATATAATTACAGAATACAAAAACTTAATAAATACAAATATATTTGCAAGACATATTACATTAAAAATTATATATATCTTATTGTACTTACCAGCTGCTGAACCAAATTTTTTGGTGTATGGCGATTCCTTGAATTTTGATGGTCGCCTAATCCTTAACTTTGGTCTGGGATTTTTAACTTCACGATTAGCGGATGGATGAATCATGATGCTTTTTTTATCGTAGACATTCAAGCTAGGTAGAAACTCATCCGGAATTGTGTTTTGTGAATCAAGCCATGATTGTTCATCCCTCTATTCATCATTGGTTACTTCTTGTGTATTAGGAGGTTTCCTAACTCGCTCTTCTGTAGCAAGTTCGACCTCTGAATTCACTAGTGAATTTGAACTCAAATCAGTGATCTCTCTGTTCATCTAACAAAAAAATTGAAAAAAAAATATTACTTTTTTTCTATCAAATTGAACCTCAATAAACTCAAAATATATTTTAGTAAGATACATACTTGAGCATGATCTTCAATAACAGTCTCAGAAGTTTTTGCATCCAAAATTTCATGACGAGATTCTTCTTGACGGTTTGTCGATGGATGTATGATGATGCTTTGTATTTTATAGGCATTTAGGCTCGGTAATATCACATCAGGGATTGTGAATTTCGAATCAGACAAAATTGTTTCATCAATTTTCTCATCGCTGGTCTGAAAAAAAATGAAAGAAAAAATTTAATTGTCCTCTGAATTATTACATGACATGAAGACAAAGTTAACATCACTATACATACTCGACAATCATGTTGAACAACCTTCTCAGAAAGTAAGTAATCCAAATTTATACTTCGGAGAAGTTAATCAGGGATTAATTGTTGAGAATCAATTTCAACATTCATTTTTTCGGAATGCAAATCAGTGCACCCCTTGAAAACAAGTAAAAAAATCAAACCATCAAACAAACATATACGTGTATCTGTTTATATATGTGAATTCAAATGAATATATATATATATATATATATATATATATATATATATATATATATATTCATATATGAAACTTAATTATTTACCTTTCTACCAAGTATATTTGCCTTCAATTCCTGATCAACCTGCAAACTTAATTGTTGTGGTGATCTTTTGGTACCAACATAATTCATATTATGGAGGTTAGGATCTTTATCTGCATGTTGTTGCTACAAATACATCTACAAATTCAAATAACCTATAAATACTTGAGTCAAACATAATATATTTTTTTTATGAAAATAAATATTTATATATATATATATATAAATACACTAAAAATACATATTGATATATAACATCCAACTCAAAAATACTTATTAAAGAACATAACAAAAAAACCACTCTTTGTTAAAATACATATGTAGTATTAAAAAATTCATATGAATAAAACTAAAAATTCATATGTAGTGTATAGAACACATTAAAAATACATATTGATATATAACATCAAACTCAAAAATACATATTTATGAACATAACAAAAAAACCACTCAGTGTTAAAATACATATGTTGTGTTAAAAATACATATGAATAAAATTAAAAATACATATGCAGTGTGTAGAACACATTAAAAATACATATTGATATATAACATCAAACTCAAAAATATAAATTTTTGAACAAAACTAAAAACACACTGTGTTGCATATTATAATGTTTTTAATAAACCAAATTATATATATTGTTATGTGAGCATCATAAAAAATGTATATATACACTACATGTGATGTAAAAAATAATTGTATTTAATGAACAATGCATATGTATTTAATAAGTCAACAACACATAAAAAAATAAAATTTGCATATCATACTAAAGTCAATCTTCAATTCTATTCCAAACTTGAAAGTTCTATTAACCTCAAATGTATTTTGAATATAAATTTTAAAAGTACAAGTAAATATGTATTTGGAACTTTAATACTTATCTTTGTACCATCAGAAATATTATTCGAAGATTGAACAACATCAGGATTGAAATGTTGTCCAGATTTCTCTACCCCCCCCCCCCAATCAATATTTGATTTATCAGCATCTATATCTATAACCTGCTCCTGAAAAAATTGTGCCCAATAACATAACCAGTTATTTTACAAATATGTTGTATTTGTATAAGGCAGTCCAATAAGTATACATATTCAAATCAACTAAGATTTTCAAAGAAAAAATTTACCTTGCTTTGAGCAAATGCTTTCTTCATTTTTTTGATTTTTTTCTCATTAGTCCACGAATTCCTTTTAACTCGCGACGAACCTGTTTTGATACAAAATCAATAAGCAAATTTTTTTTATGTAAAATAAATATTTGCCAAAAAACAATTACCTCATCGCGGAATGCATCAAAATCTTTCTTAGAAATAAAGGCTTCTTTCTCAACATGACTCTCAGGCTTTGACACGGCTACTTTCTCTACATGAATATCTAGCTTTGACTGTATATGAGGAAAAATAACCCGAGCTGTTTGCTTTCCTTTCTTCGTTTTTGAATAAGATGCCTGTCGTGTTGAAATTGGCTTGAAAACTGGTGTCTTCATTCTATCAGTCTTTGCAGCACGAGGAGTTGGTGTCCTAGTTTGGGTATGCTTGTTTACTTTCTTTTTCCTTAAAGGTTTCTTCGCTACTGGTGTTGATGAATCAACCTTCTGTTTCTTCTTTGAATGTTCGTTGATCTTTCTTGGTGGTGGATCCTGGAAGTCGTAATCAGAATCAATAGAACGTTAATGTTGTATTGCATCCTTCTGTGGTATTTGTAATTTTTTCAGCTCCTTTTTCATTGGCTCTATGTTCTTAAAGACAACCTAGAATAATCGGTAAATAATATATGCTAAAGAATCAGTTAAACAATTGTAAATAAAAAATGTATATATGTATACTGTAAATTACATATTAATACATATGTATTTAGTAACAACAAACCTTGTCATTGTCATTGAACATAGCATTCATCAAAAACTCAAAGCGTGGACGAGGTGCAATCGTCTTTCAATTTAATAATCGGGGAATCCGATTATCAACCTTCGATGCAAGCTTTAGTGGGACATTTGAACAACACTCGTAAAGTCACACTTGAATAGCCAGTGGTATTCCCTGAATCAAATAAAATTGACCACCAGCTGTCAACCGGTTGGTCAAACTTCTGACCAGATCTTCAAAAGATAAAGAACCCTATGGAAAATCCTTATATCTTCCACTATCGACCAAATCGAAATGAAGAAGGGGTATAATAACAGTTTCAACATTAGATAACATAAATGAATGTAGGAAATACAGGATTGCAAAATTTTCAGCATCCTCATTATTGTTCTTCCTCCATACTTTCTACGTAAATGCTAGAAATAATTGCGTTTTCTATATAATTTCTGCCCCATTGAAATACTTCTCAATCATCCTATTTGGTACACCCTCGTAAAAAATAAAGTCATATCTATTTGACACACAATTCAATCCAGTTATGATAGAAAATTCCCTGGGAGTAAAATTAAGAAAGGTGTCATTAGCACAAATCAGAATCTCAGAAGAAGAACTACCCTTCACCTCAAGTGTCATAACGCATCTGGACAACTATTCTTGCACTACACATTGCTGTTTCTTCATAAAATGACCAAAAATGTTATTGTCGCAAAAGTTTTTAAACCGTTCCTTGTTTAAAATTGTGTGTATGCTTCCATAAATATCTTTGTCACTGTACGAGCACATGTGTGGTGCAAATCTTGAAAGTTTTCTGACTATGAATATTTCGTCCCACATCACCTATACAAAGTAAAACTACCACTTCTTAATCTGTAAACAAAATTCAAGCATACAAAAAAAATATAACATGCAACCAACACTGAAAAAAACATATCATATATAATCAAAATTACAAGCAACACTAAAAAATACAAATCAAGTATGCTAAAAATATAACCAACACTGAAAATATATAAATAAATCATGGTAAAAATACAACCAACACTGAAAAATACATATGAAGTAAGCAAAAAATACATATAGCCAATGGCATACCCTATAGCGAATAGACTATTATGGTAGTTAAACTAAAAGTAACATGCATATGTAGTTTATCAGTCCAAAAAACGATAAATTCTTAAAAATACATATTAATTATAGAAAAATACATATATCAAAAAAAATTGTTCATGAGTATTAACCTATTTATTAACAGTAAATTTTCACAATTATCCTATCATCTTCACAAATATGTTTTCTACTTAATTTTCCCTCCACATATCATCAAAAACATAAAATACATATTCAGTAGTTCCAAAAATACATATAACTTACAACTTTAGTAACATCTTAACTTATAGCAAAATACATTTACTTAAAAAATATATTTACACTAAAAAATACTATACCTCTTTATCACTATCTTCTTGAGAATCATCAGCAAAAGAATTCTGCACTTCCTCATCAACCTTACTACTCAAAACTTCAATTTCTTGAGCTTTTCTTTTCTTCTCTGTTTTTTTAAATTTTGTTTCCTTTGGAGAATGCGTTTTCTGCAACTTTTTTTTTTCATAATTTCTGTCATTGTAACCGGATCGTTGCGAAATTTTGACCTAATCTCCTTCAATTTGTGAGATTTCTTAAACTGTAAAGAAGATGAAACAACTTTAAAAACTTCTTCTTGAGTTAAGCCGATACTAAAAGACGGTCCACAATCTGACATCAAATTTAAATTTCGTACGCCAGTAGTTTTATTTTGTGATTCTAATGTTTGTTCATCCATTAAAATTAAAAAAAAAATTAAAATCTGATTTTGAGATGTATTAGAGTCGAAAAATCCCTCAAAAAAAAAAACATGCAATAGCTAAATTAAGTGTTACCTGAAATAGATGAAGATCTGATAGAGCTAAAATCGTGCAAAAGAAAGTAAAATTGAAGCGGGAAGATTTTGGTAAAGGCGGAAAAAACGAAAAAATATCTTTCAAATAAGGAGAGAGAAACAATATGGAATGAAAAGAGGGATAACTGAAGGTTGGTTTTCCAATACGGTAAAAATAAGAGAAACACAATAAAAATATGTCATAAATGCTATAAAATGTAATTTCATAAAGTTAGTGTTATATTTTATAATTAAAATACATAGATATGTTACTTTATTTTTTTTTCCCTCTAGACAACCATCATTAAATATAATAATTCAAACTAGTACCTGGATCTCCAAAGAAAACAAACTACATCACATAAATGGAACGAGAATATCTACTTAATCAGTAAAAAAGAATAATTGTTTTGGTTTAAAGGCACATGCTTAATTCCCAATACCTGCACATCTATGGAGTATATCGTGTGATTCAGTTTCCAGTGCCCCAGCTCATGCGCAATAATAGCAACAACCTCGTAATCATTCTTGTACTACAAACCACCAGAAAATATATTAGAGGAAAGAAATCAACTTGAGAAAATGGTTGTTACGATATAATCAATCTATATATAATATAAAGGAAGATCATAGAGGAGGTGATGTGGCACCTCTCTATGATCTCCAATGACATTTATCTTTTTTCTCCTTTTTTTGGGCATTTTTTCTATTTTTCTCATTTATATTCTATGTTAAAAAACTCAAAACTCAATCATTCAAATCCTTTAATTATGTTAAATATATTTAATTTTTTTTTTCTTCCAAAGACAAATGAAAGGTTGCAGCAATTACCCCATTATTTTTTCAATGAAAACGTCAATTGACATAAATCTTAAAACAGTTGCATCATTAATTCACAACAAGTAATTGCAATTTAAATGTTGTCATCCACATTCAAGTGATATTAATTCTTATGAGTCGTGATCTTCCCTATGTACTATATATAAGGCCCCAATATCCCATCCAATTTCTTAATGTTTTTTAGCTTGTTGTGAATCAGTGTTATGGATTCTTTATTTTTCTTCTTAATTATTTTTTTTTAGTGTATATTTTATATTTTAGATATGTATTTTGAAATAATGTGCATTAACGTTCGATTGAAGCGTTTCCTGTTTGAGTTACAAATTGAAAATTAAAGATGCATGTTAGTTTTCTATTGTTTTTCTTTTTAATATGGTTAATAAATTTTATATTTTATTGATTTTAGATATTTTTTTGTAGGTTGACTGGCATATGAATTTGCTAGATTTGAATTACTTTGATTGTGAAGTATTTTGATTTGTTATTTCCTTAATCTTCAATAGCATAGCGGTAGAAGTAGAAATAATGGTAGAAGGAGAAATCAGATATGAAGTCGCAAGGGTATATGAATAAGATGGAAGTCTGAGAGAGAGAGTGTGTGGGAGGGGGCCAGAAATTATACTGTGAATCATATTTTAATGACAAAAAAAAAAATGAAATTGGGTTTAATTTCTATTTTTTAAATTGAAAAACAAAGAACTTGACAGTTTGTAGTGTTTCTTATTTTTACATCTTCATTATTTTTTATTGGTGGATATTTATACTGCAAATGTTTTCCTAGGCAATACAAGTATGGAATTCAAATGATGATCATTTCAATCTCTGATTAATTTAAAAAGATTATTGAATAAGATTAAAAAGAAGTATCTTGATTAACTCGTCAATTTTATTTTCTACGAGTGTATCTAACCTGATTTACTATTGTACCATAAATACCCTTGACAATAATAACAAATCTATTATATGAATATTTATCGTTTGCAAAAGGATTAAAATCATTAATTTTTTAATTATTATTTCATTGTTTGCGTGATCTTATTTTTTCAATATTATTAGCTACTTTGTTTCTTTATGAAGTGGGAGAGCTAAAAAAATTAGATATACTCTATCTTCTTCATAAGAATTGGCGTAGTTTATCTATTTGTAGTTTAATTTTCAATTGTTAGGAAACTGCATATTAAACAACATTATCTCAAGAACATGAACTTATAGATTGAATATTTATTTTTTCTTATTGGACTGCTTATTTGATAAATATTACTAATCAGTCCAAGAAAAAAAGATATTACTCACCACTTTGTGTATTTGAACTTTATAATAAAAGTTACTCTATTGCATATTGGTTCTTCTGACCGGCTCGGGGATATTGAGATGGCAAGGATCTCATTATTATCATTTAAAAAAAAAATTAAAAATTATTTATAAACACAAAGCAAAAGAAACGGTAAAACTTTATTTCCACCTATAAAGGAAAAATAGAAAAGGAGCATAAATTCATAGATCTATCGAATTCCAACGTGAAGCATCTTGTAACATCCTTCTTTGAGAGAAATTATCTGTATATATGATAGTTCTTCTTTCCTCTTCAATTCACAATATAACATTCTCAAAAAATTATATTTATTTGGTTATCTATTTTTCTTTTCTTTTTTTTTCGATTGGTGAGGTCCATTTTTATGTATGTGTCTAGATGAGAATGTTTATTTTCTGAAGTAGAAGCAAAGGAAGGAGGCAACCGTATACGTATTCTTCTTTTGAAATATCTATGTATTCCTCCACAATTATGCAGATCAACTTTATAAAATTTGAGAATGTAACATTAGTTTATAATTTTCAAATGACATTTTAATTCATTAGAAAGTTGTTTATTGATATGCAACTTATAGTTCTTAATTCTTTACATTTTATAATTTTTTTGTTAAATATTTTTAAAGATTATTACTACTTTCTATTGTCTATTGGTCTGAATTGTTCAAGCTTACAACTTAAAAAAAATATAAGTGTTGCTAAGATAACAATAATGACAACCATCGGTTGCCTCTTTTTATTCATTTTATTTTTCATGAGAGGAATCTTAATTCTTCTCTAAACCTAAAATAATCACTTATCAAGAAATAAACTTTTGAAGTTGGTAATACATTTTTTTCCTTAATTTTAGAAACTGACAAAATATTCTATGATTATGTTTCATAATTTAAGGTCCTTTGATTATTTTTAATGTTTTAAAAATAGATTAAATTACATATTTAATGAAGTATCTCATGACCGTGCGAAGCGCGGCTTTACTAGTATATATATAAAGGAGGATTATAGATATGCCTATGTGGCACCTCTCTTTGGCCAAGGATTCTATTTATCTTTTTTCTCCTTTTTTTTTGAGTTTTTCTTTCATTTTTTTTCAATTATTTTATTTTTAAAATCATTTTCATAACTCACATCTCTTTATGTTCATAATAAATTACACTCTTAATTAATATTAATAAAATTCATAACTCTAAAACCTTTTATATTCATAACCTCCAATTAGTTAATTTTGCATTAAAAAATCTAATTTCAATTGTTTCTTTAAATAGTGTGAAACAATGGCAATAGTTTCTTGAAAAAGTCTAATGACAATTGGTTCTTACAAGGTATGTGCAATCTGCAAGTCACTCCTCTAAGCTTTATTTATTTTTTTAGAGTAGATTTCTTTTATGCTATGCATACTCCATTAATAAACTTCGTACATTTTTATATTTTTTTAAAGAGTTTTGTATTATTTTATTTAAACAATTTTCTTTTATGTTATGTGCCCATTAATTAATTTTTTGCAATCTTGTATTTCTCTTTATCTTAATCTCATTAAATTTTTTTATTGTAGATGAAAAGAAGATTACTATCATGACCGTTTCTTTATCCTCATCTCACTGTGGGTATGAGACATAGCATATAGCAACAAAGAAAAGTCTCACCGACCAAGATATAGTTCAAAGTGTAATATTTTTGATATTTTTGATTTATTAAATTTCATGTTCAACTGCTCTTAGCACTTTTAGTTAACAATTTAGTTGTCCTTTTTTTTCGTTTCATGCAACACTTAGTTTTTTTTTTACTCTTTTAAGGCTCGATTGACATACAAATGAAGTAGGATATTGAGATGAAAAGAATCTAACTATTACTGTTTAAAATTCTTTTGAGAGAAATTATATTTATATGTGTG
Organism: Capsicum annuum; assembly: GCF_002878395.1. Taxonomy (NCBI): domain Eukaryota; kingdom Viridiplantae; phylum Streptophyta; class Magnoliopsida; order Solanales; family Solanaceae; genus Capsicum; species Capsicum annuum. The sequence goes on along the minus strand of NC_061115.1, from coordinate 160,597,214 downwards.
ATAGTTCTTCTTTCCTCTTCAATTCACAATATAACATTTTCAAAAGTTTATATTAATTTAGTTAACTATTTTTCTGATTTTTTTGTTGGTGATGTCAACTTATTATGTGCGTGTCTAGACCAGAGTGTTTATTTTCTAAAGTAAAAGAAAAGGAAGGAGGCAAACATATACGTATGCTACTTAAGAAAGTATCTATGGATCTGTTGGACAATAAAATTTCAAGACTGAAAAATAAATAATTCGAGACAAGAAAAATATTGCAACAATCGATTTTATTAATTTCAATGCGAGTGTTACAATCTCTATGAATCCTCTGATTCGTCTTTTCAAATATAAATTTAAGGTCTTGAAGCTTGATCTTGAATTTGAACTTGATTTCTTGATTTGAGGGACTTGATCTTGACTTGTGCTTGAATTCAAGGGCTTTTGAGCTTGTTCTTGAATATTACGGTCTTGATCTTGAATCTCGATGAACTTGCTTTGACTGCTTGATCTTTTTAGAGAAATTGTGAATTTTGATCCACGAGCTTTCTCTTGCTACTTGTTAGAGTTCTAGGGTCCCTTTATTCTGAATTATGAGACCCCTATTTATAGTTGTAGGAAAGGAAGAGTCATGATGAATATAGACTTCCTTTAACCAATCAGATTTAAGTGATGTGGCGCCTTTTTATGGGTTTTTATTTCATGGG
>NC_061115.1:160592771-160593525 GCF_002878395.1 Capsicum annuum | reverse complement strand
CTCCTCTTACACTTGTTTCTTTTCTTCTTATTTAGAGGTCTCAACCTTTCAAACACAGAAGTTCTTGCAGTTGACTCTCCAAGTCAGTTAAATACAGAGGGTCTTTTATTAGTAGCAGTGGATTTTTCTTCCACGGTAATGTAATTACTAACTTCCCTTCTTATGGAGATGTGAATTGGAGGTGGCTGTGTGTATCCTAGGCCTTCACGTGCCTGCCTGGTTGTACCCTCCGATGGAAGTTTGACCAACCTTGATAGCTCATTAGGATTGTATCTAGCCTTCACAAATAGCTTATATGCATTTGGGTCAAAGCCTTCTTTCGTACGCTACGCAGGGAGTGTCATATCTTGTGGCAGATTTTGAGCCACAGACTCTTCAAGAAGTCTTGAGGATGGATTTCTTACATCAATTTTCCTGATAAGTAAAGTTAGCCCCTTCAGCACATTATCTTGGGAATCCGATGGGTGATCTTTTTCTTTCCTTACCTTTGGTACATAACGAAGAATGGGAGTTGCCTTTTTTTTCATAGAAGCGACACCTTCTTTATTTGATGTTAAGAGAGGCTTCTTGGTGGTGACTTTTTCGATAGTCACCGTGACCTTCTTAGATGAAAGATCATCACACTTGGTCTTGGTGACATATTCAACCATTTTCTCATCCACAACATGCTTTTTTAAGTAGAATTTTACATCGGCAAAATGTGACTCAGCTTCAGTGAATGGCTTGTCATCGGCAACTATCTTTCTTTCCACTC